>NW_008601269.1:0-6448 GCF_000691845.1 Merops nubicus | reverse complement strand
AACTAATGAAATAAATTTCCAGTCACATTTCAAACACAATCTATGTCATTTTGACTCTTTTTCATAGGTGCTACTGCACCACTGAGCAGCCCGAGTGTGATGGGGAGTTCAGTGTGGGGCTGGACCAGGGGACAGCTGCTGACCCTGAGGACACAGGCGTGGCAGCTGGATCCTGTACGATGCAGCTCATCCCTCATTTCCTCCTCAATCTCATCCCCAAACCTACTGCCATTACCCAATTCCCATCAAGCTGTGCTAGGAGACTCTTTCCACAGAAGCATGACCTGCTCCTGCTCTGCTGGCCCCACAGCCACGTCCCTGTCTGTGCCCTGACAGCTACCCACGGCCACCCTCAGCATCCTCTCCAACCAAATCCTCTCTGCCCCCTTTGGCCAGGCAGACAGAGGAGTGGGAAGATGCTAATTGCAAATTAGCTGGGCTGCAGGTCTTCCCCACCTCACTTCTATCTCAACAGCACCTTCTCACCTCGTGCTTTTCTGGCTGCACTAGCCTGTCCTTTCTGAACCCACCAAAACGCCTGGAACCATTTCTGGTGTGACAGACAAAGAGCAACCCTGTTCTTAGCTTGGAAAAGCAATTTCAAGTCTCTGTCTGAGGTGTGTCTCAATTAAAGGAGCACTAAGTGCATTTCAGCATTCCCTTCACAGCACCAGATGTCAATGCAAGCAGGTTTCAGGAGATCTGTTGTGGTTTTTTGGCATTTGGGTGGTTGTGGGGTTTGTAGTTTTGCTTATTTGCTTTGGTTTTGTTCTCTTTTTTAAATCAAACAACTGATTGTAAATATGGGGATACAGGGGAAACAAAAAAAACTGCAATAGCCATTACCAAAAGTGCCCTGACTTCAAAGTCCTGAAGAAAAATATCTCAGGTTACTGAATTACACCACACAAAAACACATGGTCTGCTTTGGGCCAGGCCAAAGGTCTACAGCACCCTGTCCTGTCTGCAGCAGAAACATCCCCCCACCACAAACCCAGCAGACACACAGTTAAACAATCTTGGTAAGTGGATACCCTAAGTTGAAAACCAAGCTGATGTGCACCTGCATCAGCACAAGGCTCTGGCACTCTTTTGGGCTCCCATCCACTTCCAGCACAAAGCACCCCTGAGACACACACGCTGCTCTGTGTTTGTCATGTCTCAATACACTCCTCTGCATTCACTCACCCATCTCCCCACCTGAACTTATGGCATCTGCAAAGAGTTCCTGCTTGCTCTGAAGCTGGTTCCTCATAGTTTCATTTGAAACATGCTGCCTTCTGCATGACAGGCCAGGAAACCATCCTTCTCCAGCCATCCTCTCCAAACCCCCCATGATTTTCTAGATCTCTCTGATATTCATCCACCAAATCATCTCTACCAGGATTGATTCCCTTGCTCTGATTATTCTTGTCAAAGTTCTCTGTACTTTGTGCATATCCTCATTCAGATGGAAATCTTAGACTCAGCTTTCAACCTATGCATGAAAGACAGCATGAAACCCCACAGCTTCATCTCCCTCCCCACAGGCCACATTCACTGTCTGATGAGGAGGAAAAACTTCTCTGCTGAGAGGTTGTCTGAAGCCTGGAGCAGCTGTCCAGAGAGGCTGTGGAGTCTCCTGCTCTGGAGAGATCCCAAACCCACCTGGCTGTGACCCTGGGCACCCTGCTGTGGGTGAGCTGCTGGAGCAGGGGGTTGGATGAGATGATCTCCAGAGGTCCCTTCCAGCCAACCCCCACTGTGCTGGGGTTCTGTGATCCAAGGACCAGTAAAGGCAGCAGCACAGTGAAGCCACAGCTTCCTCTTCTTGCCACTGGGTATCAGCTTTCCAGAGTTGGGAGTGGAAACACCACAGGGCTTACGGGCACATTCATGGCAAGAGCAGTCCAAAATAAACAATTCCTCAAGATGGCCCAGCAGGGATTTATCAACCCAAACCATTCCATGATTCAGGGCTGCTCTCCAGCCCTCCCTGTCTAGTGCTAACCTGCCCCAAGGCCCCAGAAGTGCCACGGGGGCTTTGCAGACCCACCTCTGTCCCCCCTCAACTCCTAGCGACGGCGCATCCAGAGCCGACTCTGGATCCAAACTCGTGTTTATTTATTGCACAGGAGAATTCCAATTATAGCACCAAATTATTCTGAGGGGGTAACAACAAAGATGCTGCTTTTGGTCCAACATGGATTTATTTCAAAGCAGTTTCCAACATGCTGCTAAGCAGCAGAAGTTGTAGAGTTGTACAACACGAGGCGGGCTGCCAACACGGAGCTCTGCTGCAGCTGAGCAGGCAGAAGTTCAACACAAACAAATATAGCTGAACGTGAAAACTGGGGGGGAAGGGGGCCAGACAAACAGGCAAATGCCAGTGCTGGGAAAGAACCCCCTAAACCCCACAAAAACATGCTCAGCAAGGGGGAGGGTACCCCCTATTTAGGACAGGGCACAAAGAGGCATCCCAAAATGGGCTCGTCCCAGCACTGCCAGGCATTGCAGGAGCCAGCAGAAGACTTTAGGTTCAGCCACAGCTCAGATGAGTTACTTTAGAGGCTTAAAAAGTGGCCACATACTTCCAGAAGGTAGGAACTCAACCATCAGTGTGGCTGAAACTGAAGCTCTCTAGAATGCTGGAGCAGAATTAATCAGGTATTTCCTAATTTTGATTAAAAGAACAGCACTTAGCTCACAGAGCTAATTGCTTCAAAATAATGAGAAACTACTTATTCACCTTTGCAACTTTGACTCTGGGCTCTCAGGTCTGTGTCTGTGCCACTCCCTGGGAAATGCTGTAGGACTGTAAAGTCAGAGAGACTCTGGAGTTAGGGAGTGGTGTGATCCACACCCGTGAAGTGCCAAACTGGAGTGGAACAGGTCAGGCTTTGCAGACAACTGACTTGGTTTATTTACTTGGAAAACATCTGCTGTGGTGACCAGCTCCTAGAAACCCTCCTGGAGAAGAGATGGAGAGATGGACTCTTCAGGCTAACACTGTGAGCACGGGCTGATCTGGGGTGGTCACAAACAACCTCTCCCCAGTGCTCTCAGGCCAGTAGAGCAACTGCTTTGTTAACTTCAGGGCAAGTTTTTGGTTGCTAATTGGTGGTGTTGAAGCATTGTGCCTCAGCAGCAGCTCAGGGGAATTTCAGGGAAAAGGCACCTGAAGAGGCACTACTGCAACTGAGGAACCAGGCTCAGCTTGGGCAGTGCTGCAATGAGAGGTCTTAGGCTGCCTTAAGGAGGTGGCAGGAATTTCTCTTATATATCAGGTAAATATATTTTATTATGGCTTTGCTACCAATTCCACATATGATTTAGACAATCCTTCTCAGCCTGTTCCCCACAGATGACTGAAATAACCAGAGGGGGAAAAAAAATGCACTTCTATGCACACAGAAACAGTGAGAAACAAACAAAAAAAACCCTACAATTGAGCAGAGTCCAACATTGTTGTTGAAAAGAAACAAAAATACCCACTTGAAACAACATCACCCAAGATGAATGGTGAATTTAGCTTTTTTCCCCCCCATCTCTTGATGCCAACATCTAGTCCAGGCTTTTTGACTATGAGCACACGAGAAGCACTGGTAAGGAAGTTGTGGTGAGGACTAGATGGCAAAATTTACTGCTGAAAAAATAGGTAGAAATAAAATCCAGCAACATAATAGAGAGTTCATTGCAGGAAACCTCATCACATCATCCCCCAGAAGATCAAGAAACTTGCCAAGCATCAACATGGTAAACAAAAAGTAGAATCTTCCCAAAGAAACAAGAAAAACAAGACAGTTAAAATATTATAATGCCAGCATGAAAGTCAGTGTCATGAGCTCACCTTAGATACAGGCTCAACTCTGACCTCTGCATCTAAAAAAATACACAGAGGAAGTAAAGGGTCCTCGAGTCAGGCAGAAAAAGTTATTAGTCCAAGAAAAAGAAGTGATTTAGGGATGTCAGACAAGATTTGGGATGTTTATCTAGAAGATAACAACAGGACTGAATAAATCCAGGCAATACAATGAAAGTTAATTAGGAAGTATTTTTTACTTACCCTCTTAATACAAAGTCAAACAGAACTAAAGCACGTTTCAAACTGATACTGTTTTAAAAACAAGGGCTGGATAACCTGTGGAACTTCCTGCCACAAAACAAATACTAGTGATGCCAAGAATGAGGAGGATTAAGCTGCAATTGGATCTGTACACAACTAATCCCTGCAGCTCCACCATGAGCAGCCACGAACAGATGGAGATTAGAGAGCTACCAGTTGCTAACAGTTGAGGGAAGGATTTCATACCTCACTCTCAGCAGCATCCTAGGCTAGCTTCTATAGCTGGGAGCCATGTAGGCAGCAGGAGTGACCCTCATCAGATTCCTCCAGCTCTTCCCAGGGCTGTTCTGCCACCAGAACACTTCTGTGGCAGCAGGGACTGGGTGCATGCCACATTTTACACCAGAGAGAGGATGTGCACATCCCTGAGGGCACCTGTGGGCTCTCCCCAAGCAGCCTTGATTTGAAAAGTCAGACTCCTGCAGTTCAGGTAAACTTTGTGTAATCTCATTTATAGCCTTTCCTAATGCTTCAGCAAACTAGTCCTCACTCTTTGTTCTTCTGAGAGTTTATTTTCCACCCTATCATCACCTCTTTTAATTTCATGCAGAAGTTACTGATCTCGTTATTGTTTTGAGAGCCAGGAACAGACTGCAGATAAGAACAAACCCAGGAACAGTACACCTTGATCCCATTTGGTGACACCACATAAGCAAACCCACAGAGCCTCTTCCAAAGCAAATGTATTCCTTTTTAAGACAGGCTCTCCTAAAGGTAATAAGATTCTTTGTAACAGAAATGCCAATACCCTAAATACCTGTCGATGGGAAGCAATAAACCACACACCATGATGAAGGAGCCCATTTCCTCACCAGAAAAACCAGGCAGGATTGCAACACAAAGTGAAAGTTCAGCTTGATGAAGTCAATGGCTCGTTACCCCTCTCCCCTTCCCCCCTAGCTGCATGCTTGCAAGAGTTGACACTGCCACATCTAAGGAAAAAAAATCACTTTCTAAGTTACAGTGTGAGTTGCTCTTCCATGTTCTACACCTGGTTGGTCTGGTGTTACAATATCAGAAGAAATACAGATGCATCATCAAATGTATTTGTCCCTGATAAAGCTGGGATGACTGATTTCTCAGAGGTGAACAGGTTCCACGATGCACAGAGGTGTGGCTAAGCAGAGTGCTTAGTATTGCTACAGAATCCAGGTGCCTCCTGTAGTTCCAAAATACCAGAAAACTGGAAGGACTCCTGAATGCAACTGTAATGCAGATCTCATTATTAACTACCACTTTACTGAGCAAATATCAGCATGTCCCTGCTGAATAACATGAGGATTTCCAACAGCACTCCTCGTATTTCTTAATGGGGAACTGAGTTCACTGGCAATAAAGTCCATGTTCCCAGAAGAGAAATGACTCTGCTCTCTGTAGACTGATTGGGTTTTAAGGAGCAAGTGAAAGCCAAAGGGGCTGATGCCAACCCCCCTGCAGCCTATGGCACAGCTTCTGCTGACTCCAGGGGGCTTTGGGTGGAGCTCTGAGGCCCTGATGCCACATTTGTCACAGTCCCAGCTTCACTGAAGCCAGCAGGGACTTCCAGTGTCACCCAAAGAAGAATGGTTCTTCAACAATGAATATTACTGGTTTAGCCAGCATAGAAAATGCCTCATTATAAATAGGGAAAAAAAAAATCAATTGCTGAGAATTTCATATGGCATTTTCAAGAAAAGGAATTCTTTGGGATGACAGGTTCATCTTGTGCCAACCCTGACTAAGTACAGTGCAGTTATGTGCTCCAAATACATTATAATCTTTTCTACTCTCACTCACAGGTGCCTTGCTGACAGCAGGTTTTATTTTCAAGTCTACTGATTTTAGTAATTGTGTTTTCCAGCACTGGAATGATGTGTTCATGTGGAACTGGTGGAGTGTGTTGGAAGAAACTAATATGCTGGAAGAGGAACTACCACAGATGATAGGTTCCACAGGACTTTTTAATTTACAACCCATAATACTGTTTAAAAAGACACAGCCTTTTCCTGCTTATGTGCTATTTTCCTTCCTACCGTTGCACTTTGCAAGCCATTACTTCAGTGTGTGCCTGACCTACTCATCAAGCACATTCTTTAATGACCTTAATAAATTACATTTAAGCTTTGAGTTAAGGACACAATTCTTCAATTACAGCAAACAGGGAGGATGGCATCATCTCCCCATGGTGCTGCTGCACTCTGTTGGCAGTACACTGACAAACTCAGCCGGGCTCAACAGACAACGTGCTCTCCACGACTGCTCACACCACTTCCCCCACTGCATAGTTTGACCCATCACAGACTGTCCATCCACCTTCCAACAGCTTTGGCTACTTGGTTATCCCAGCATGCGTGCACATGTGTT
>NW_008601268.1:0-9942 GCF_000691845.1 Merops nubicus | reverse complement strand
TTTTTTATTATTTTATATTTTATTTTCTTTTCTTCTTGTAACCGTGAATATGCAAAATGTCCGTTCTGCCCCAAGGGCCGGAGCAGACAAGATAAGGCACTGTTTAAACGTTCAGAAGTGAATTGCTTAATGTTAGATACTTGTAAAAGAGCCCATAAATCTGGTGCTGATAGCCATTCAGCTAGATTTATTAGCCGCAGTGCAGAGATATTAGAAGAATGAAGTGTCCTCTGAAAAATGTCTTGTCATGCTGGAGTGAGGAGCCTTGTGTGTGTGCCATGTCCTGTTGGTTAAATTATGTGCTGTTTCTCACCTCCTTCCAATTTCTGGCTTTTTTGGAGTTTTCCAGTTAGTTTTCCAAAGTCTGCTTGGTTTTATCAGCTTTACATAGGCTTCATCACAGCCTCACCAGGAGTACAAATCCTTGGAAGAGCCCCGTGCTGCACCAGAGCACACCTTGCAAAGGCCGTGGCCCATTTCTACCTGCTGCCTAAGATGGTGGAGACCAGGATAGAGATGCCAAAGGACTCACCTAGCCAGAGATGAGAACAAGTCTAGCTGATTTGGCCAAATCACCTGGCTGTTTGCCACGTGTACATCTTATGCCCTGGAGAAACCACACTGAGAAGTGAGGCTGTGCACCTGGGCTGGGGTGGCCACGCTCCAGCCAGTGCCTGGGGCTGGTTGTGGGGCCAGGTCATGTCAGCCTGGACCTCAGCAGGGATGGGAGTACTGTCCAGCTCCAAACACGTTATGCGGGTTTCTGATTTCCCCAGCATTTGACCTCATGTTGTTCTGTTTTTCTTGTCAAATTTATTTAAGATATTCTGTTTGCCTTCTTTAGGGGCACTTTGTTTTTCTCCTTGCTGACACTGTTCTCATCCTTTTGTTGAAAGCCAAATCCAAATGCCAGCAGGTTCTGCAGGACTGCACAGCGAGGACTGGTTTACCAGGGCCTGGTCTCACAGACAAGGTAGCTCTTTCTGCCTGGGAGAGCTTGGGGAAATGGTGAGCAGCAGCAGCCCCAAATCCTCCAGGCTGGGTTTTGGCTGCATGTAGCTCCATGTCTTGCTGGGCCAGTGGCTGGGTGCTGGCTGGCAGGCTGACAGCAGATGCGTAGCCATGCAAAACTGATCGAGAGCTCCTGCACCTGGGGAAAGACCATGGTGAGAGGCAGCACCTCCAGTGCAGGGAACCGGCTTGATTTTGTGCCTTCTGCATAGTCTCTGAAGTGGGTCTGGCCAGGAAACATGGGTGCAGCACCCAGGCAGTTACGCTCATTAACGTGGGCTTGACACACACCACGTCCTGCTGGGTTCAATGTCCATGGTTCACTCTGGACCAGGGGGCAGGCAGGAGCCAGATCCATCCTTCTTTGCTTCTAAAGGATCCCTGGATCTTTCTGGAGGAGCTGCTTCCCTGGGGACACCTAAAGCTAAGCAGCACCCTAAATGAGGGGCTTGGCTCTGCAACACCAGCCTGAAATGAGGGGAGAGCAGTTGTGCCAGACACGGCCAAGTTAAAAGTCCTGTACAGGCACTGTGACCCACTCCTTCCTTTATCCTCTCCCCAAGAGGGCACGAGGGCTCTCGGGGGGCAGCGGCGATGCTGGCAGCGAGGGCAGGGGTGGCCCCGGGCGGTGTCGTCCCTTCGAGGATGCCCTCTGACACCCGGGGCCGCCCCCGCAGCATTGATCCCCAGCCCGGCTGCTGCCCGAGGTGCTCGGCGTTGCTGCGAAACGCCTGTCAATAAACCCTGTTTGGATTGTGGAGCAGAGCGCAAGGTTTGTTTGTTTAGTGGTTAGAGGTTCAAAAGTCGGCATTGTCCCACTGCAAACGAGCACAAGTTTTTTCTCCCTAAGGAAAAGCTGGCTGTGGTGAGAGGGAGGGGGAGATATCCGTGGGCCCTTTTATTTGCTTCCAGGAATAATTAATGGCAGTGCAAAAAAAAAGATGACCACAGAGTTATGAAAGGCCATCCATAGGTAAATGAACCTCAAAGGATTTGGGGGCATAAGAGGTGCTGCTTGAAGTGGGTTTGCTGGCATTTGTGGCCCCATGGGGCCGGGATGGCACAGGACTGGCAGAGCCCAGGGTTCCTCACCGCAATGGTGGCACGCAGCCACCCCCAGCACCAACCCAGGCACGGCGACATTTGAGACAGTTCCTGTAACCTTTCAGCAGTGTGCTCTTGGTTGGTTTTAATACTGAAAGTATCAACATTCCTTCTTTTTTTCCTGTAGGACTTTTGAGAAAATGAGTTGCCCCTGTTGAGATGAACTGCTTGATGTTCATGAAGTTTAATGTCACCAAAAAGGCCATTAGAGACATAGAAAAAAGCTCAACACATTTTAAACATCCCCATTCCAGATCTCTTCCTCTCTTTGCCAGTGAACATTCATTTTCTGAGCTCTCCTCATATTCTTCATGATGGCAATGCAGAACACAAATTTCTCAGTGTAAAAAGGAACTACCCAAGCAAATGATACCCACACCCAATTTCAAACACCTCCCCACTTCCATCCCTAAACAAATAAACCATCAACCTTCTGGCTTCCTTTACACTCCTTGTGCACCATAAAGGTGCACACACACTGTAAAATTACACACACTGGATATCTTGTTTATTTGGGAGGATGTTTACAGGCATCTGGATCTGTTCAGTGGCTGGACCACGGCATTGAACCAGAAGCACTGTTTGGGAGAGGTGAGTTGGTTGGGGTGACCCCCCACTCAACTGAGAGGTGTTTTCACCCCTCACAGAGCTCCCCGCTGTCCTGCAGCAGCGAGCCGAGCTGGACCAGTAGAGCATGATGGATCAGAACTGCTTCACCTTGCCTGCCTGGCAGGGGCTAAAGCAAATGTCATTGAAACCCTCTTCCCAGGCTGGGTAAAATCCAGGGGAATTTGGCATCAGAATCACAAGAAGGCAGTCCCCTGCCCTCTCCCTCTTGACAGCTTTTCCTGCTTCTATCACTGTACAAGAACAAAGCACGTAGAATCTTTTCTCTTGGCTTAGCTCTTAGCTAAGTAGAAGTTTCTCAAGAAAGTTTTTCAAGTTTTGGGCAAGAAATTACCATATGTGTCACAGCCCACTATAAGGAGAACAGTAAGGTCATTAGACAGAGGACTTGGATGGCATTTAAAGCAAATGTCTGCTTTCTCTGATCTTGGGTATCTTCTAGGGGCACATTATGTGTCCTCAGACCAATAGATGAGCACTCTGGATCTGCAGTATGAAGACAATAAGCTTTCTAAAAAGTATAAAGCCCCCAAACCTTACAACAGCAGTAAGCAACAACTTCAGAGAGACAGCCACCACACAAGTGGCTTCAGTAAGGCGGGTTGTTTCCATCCATGAGTGAAGCAGTGTCTAAAAGTACACATTCCAGCCATATAAGAGAAGGCAGAGCCCACACTTCAGAAATTCAGGGAGGTTTTGCTACGAGTGGCTTAAATCCTGGCTCCAGAGGGCTGTGCAAGGCCATAGGGTTGTCTTTCTCTCTCCATCAATGGCTGGAGTGGAAGAAGAAATCACAGAGTTTATAGTCCTGTTGACAGCTCTGCTGGATGCAATGCTTCATAGCCAAAAAGTCATGACCAAATACTTACCCTAGGTCCTACTTGGGTAATGGAGCTATGTGGTGAAGTTTAGAGCAATTACAGCTGAAAGCAAAAGTTGAGCTGATGCCAGAGGAGCAGCACTGGAGGCCTTCCAGGAGCAAACAGCTCATAAATAGTAGGGAAGTCAGCAGGACAAAAGTCTGCCTAAGGCACATCCAGCTGCACAAGTAGCTCAGCAAGAAAACAAGGCCACCTCGACATGGGAGGGCATGAGAGGGCTGGCCTGGTGCAGCAGAGGACAAGTGCCAGGGAAGTGTATGCTGGAAAGCTTCCCAGCAAAACAACTCTGGCTACTGAGGGAAAGCTGTGACAGAGAAGTGTCAGGAACCTCTGGGGACAGATGATGCCAAACTCTTCTGGAAGCCTTCAGCAGCCCTCTGGGCTTTGCTCCAGCTGAGCTTCTCGGAGGAGCAGAATGTTCCTCACCTCCTCAATGATGAGGAGTGGCAGCTTCCTTCTCACTTACATGTTCTGCTGTGCTATCACTCAAGGGGACATGGGCAGTTTCTTCTAATTAATGTCTCAACTTCTGCATTGACCCCAGTTCCATTTCAGTTTTTGGCACTTTCTGAAGTTGAACTTACCTTGCTCAAAACAGGGACATGGATGCTTTCAAAAGTGCATGAAAAATCTGAGCTATTCACTAAAACAAATAGTTTGTTGCCAGGAGGCTGAAGTCAGAGATGTGGGAATCTCTTTCTAGTCCTGTGTTTCTAAACTGAAGTATCATTTTGGGGGGGGATGATACCCATTGGATCCCTCTGGAGTTGCTTTCAAAGTCTGGAAAGTATGGGACAAGAATGGATGAAAACTCATAGATTATTCTAATTTCATATTCACATGGATGTCTAGATATGGATTTGTGGCATTCAGCAGGCCCCAGTCCAATTAACCACTGGCAAGGTGGCAGGTAACAAGGAAAATTTTCCTCTTGTTTCTGATTTCCTCTAATTACAATATCTAAACCAGCATAATATCTAACATAATCTCTCTCTCTCTCTCTCTATTAGATAATCAATCTAATGTAATACCTAATCTATTGGTCAAGGTAGAGGCTTTGATTCAATTCCTCCAATCAATAAAAGTGCTTCATTCCCAGTCTTAAACTTCCTGTGTGCTCCACAGAATTACAGAGTGGTTTGGGTTGGAAGGGACATTTAAAGGTCATCTAGTCCAACTCACCTGCAGTGAGCAGGGACATCTTCAACTAGATCAGGTTTCTCAGAGCCCTGTCCAACCTGGCCTTGAGTATTTCCAGGGATGGGGATTCTACCACCTCTCTGGGCAGCCTGTGTGGGTGTTTCACCACTCTCATTATAAAAAAAGTCTTCCTCATACCTAGTCTAATTCTACTCTCTTTTAGTTTAAATTTCTAACTTCTCACTTCCAACTTGTTGATCCCTAGCACGGGAGCTGGACTGAAGACAACTAGATAGTTGCCAAATATAACATCCAGTCTCATTATCCCCCCCACCCTCCCATTCCTGCACCCAGCTGTAACAGGCAAGGTTGGAAAGAAAACACTTTTTGTAGTGCTCTGCCAAAAGAAGAGAAGAAGCCAAACAGAACACATGGACCTTTCCTGCTCTTAGCATTCTGCTTCCCTTAGTCAGCCAGGTATTTTTTGGCAGCTGTCGCAAGCTAATGTAGTTTTGCTTTTGAGTCAGATCCTTCTCCCCTGACATACCTTCTTGCTTTCCACAGTCACAGCCCATCCTTCAGATAACGTGCATAAAGCCAAAGACCTTTGTGAGAGAAAAGCTGCCTTATCTTCAGCATTCTTTGGAAAGAGATGCTCCTCAGTGCAGAACGTCCCGTCCTCTGTAGGCAAATGAGACAAGCTTTCAGCCCCGGAAGCCGAGATTGCTTGTGATATAATTTTTCCATGCCATGGTCTAACCATGCAAACAGAAAAATCTCTGAGGACTACAAGACTTGCTTGGTCCCTTGCCTTCCTGAATGACAGCAGAAAGGCCAGTTAGGGCTTCCAACAAGGGCTTGGTTGTAAGCCTTGGAGAAAGTCCTGCTGCAGAACTCTAATGTTGGAAATGAGGGTGCTCTACAATCAGGTAGGTCTCAGGCTTTTTCAGATCACAGTTATGCATTTAGGTATCTTGAATGGAAGATGGGCAAGATAGAGACACCAGAGGCCTTCCGAGCCTCCAAAAGCCTTTAAGCTTCTAAATCAAGCAGGAGTCAAGAGGCACTAACATCCAAGATTTTTCTTCCTTTTCCCACAGTTTGAAAATGACCCAGTCCCTCTCTCAGAGGCTATATAAAGAGCCATGTAACAGTTAACTATTTAGGTCTTTTTAAAGATAATTTAAGCTTGTAATTGCGTTTTAGGGAAATTCTGGTCCTCACCTATCTAGGGTGGGGTTTTTTTTGTTTGTTTGTTTGCTTTGTTTTTTTTTTAATATTGTTATTTGTAAAATTTAAACACATGAGATGGAATTTACATTAAATCTCAGGGAGAATCACCTCCTATCATCAATACCAAAGAATTTATGTTCTAGTTTAAAATAAAAATGTCTTCTTGATGAATCATAAACTGCAATAATAGAAAAAAATCAAACCACTCATATATAGTAAGTGTAGTATATTGTTTCTCTAGCAATAGTTTTCATTTTGTAGCTATTCTTTAATGCTCATCAAGATGCTTATGTGCATCCATAGATGCAGAGGTAAGCCCAGTGAGGTAAGCAAAGGGGTCTTTGAAAACATCTTGCACAACTACTCTCAGGAATGTAGTGACTCAGAAGAAAAAGCAACTTTCTCTTATCAGGAGCATATTTCTTCCTCCAGGACTTCAATCTAGAAACTTGATCCTTTTTGTGTTCCCAGTAACGACACTGCTCTTCCAAAGCCAGAGCAATGCTTTGGACCTCTCTCATTCTCAGTCACTCCCTCACCAAGCTCCCATTGTGACTCCAAAGGTGTTTTCCATCCTTGGAGGCTTGGCCTCTGCTGACAGCTCCTGCTGGTAAAACATGCCCTGTGTTATCTCTTTGCCCGTGGGCACACGCTCCTGAACTGGGGCAGGAAAACACAGCCTCAACACTGGCCCAACAAAAGCAATGCCCTAGAAGAGGCAGCCAGGGGTGACAGAGCGAGGGCCCAGCAGCCCCAGCAAAGTCATAGACCCATAGTCATAGAATCACTTTGGCTGGAAAAGAAAATTCCAACCATTAACCCTACTCTACCAAGTCTACCTCTAAGCCATATCCCCAAGCACCACATCTACACAGCTTTTAACCAGTCACCAGGGACGGTGACTCAACCACCTCCCTGGGCAGCCTGTTCCAATACCTGACAACCCTTTCAGTGAACAAGTTTTTCCTAATGTCCAGTCTAAACCTCCCCTGCTGCAGCTTGAGGCCATTCCCTCTTGTTCTGTCACTAGTTCTTGTGAGAAGAGACCAGCGCCTGCATCTCTACAACCTCCTTTCAGGTAGTTGTAGAGAGTGATAAGGTCCCCACTCAGCCTCCTCTTCTTCAGACTAAATAACCTCAGTTTCCTCAGTTGTTCCTCATAATGCTTGTTCTCCAGGCCCTTCACCAGCTTAGTTGCTCTTCTTTGAACCTGAGTCCATGGTGGTCCAAGGGCTGGGGGAATTCAGCATCCTTCCATGCACATCCCTCTCCAGGCATCCTACCATGGGCACCTGAAAGCCCACCTCCTTCCCCTCTCGGCCTCAGAAAATGACCCTATACCACTCATGGGCTGAGAGCTGCCATCACACAGATATTCTGGTGCTGGCCCCTTGTGCAGGAAATGGCAAAATTCAAGTGTAGAATGAGAAAGAGAAGGCAAGAAGGGATTTTCCTGTCTCTGAGATAAGGAGTGAGGCCACTTCTGCCACAGGAAGGGGAAGAGCTGGGGCTGCAGTGCCAAGTGCCCCTTGGGGCAGGGGGGATGCCCAGCTCCTCTTTCCTCAGTGGTACCTGCTGCTTCACTGCCAAAAGTGAGCCAGGCCCAGCTAACGCAGGCGGCAGTGCCACTCGCCCAGGCCTGGCAGCTGCCTGTGCCCCGTGAAGTTCTCGTGGTCAGTGGGAAGCCCAGGCTAGTCTGTGATGTGCTCTGAGGTCTGAGAGCAAAGGGAGACCCTGCTGAGAGTGACATAAGTAAATGCACCACAGTCGCTTGCAAGGCCCACAAAAAAGGAAGGAAAGAGAGGCAGGAACGAGTGTCAGCCCAGCAGGCTCCTTCAGCCGTGCCCCCACGGCGTGCCACCACACCACTCTCCCCAGCCACCCAGCCTGCTCAGCCCGTGGCTCCCTGCCTGGCAGCCCAGGAAAAGCAAGGGCTGGTGGGAACTGTTAGGAGCACAGCAGCACAAACCAACGATTCATGCCGGAGGAGGCGGCAGCGGGATTTTATCTGACTTTAAATGTCTCAAGAAACAATCGTGACATTTAGTCTCACTCAGTATGTTTTTCCTTTCTGAACATCACACTCTGTGTTGTTTTATGAAAGATGTGAGACTCAGCTTTCTCCCCAATCTCTTCAAATTGAAGTCAGTTCTGGTTTAGAGGTTCTCAAACTGGCTCCCAGCTTCCTGCTGCTCTGCAGGAACCCAAGAGTGGAGTCCTTGTCACAAAGTCAAGCTCAACACATTGACATCTCTTCACTCTCATGGAAATTTTCTGAAGCTATCTAGAACCTGCTTAGATGACAGAAATTTTCCTTGCTGCTGACAAGATGCCCAGTCGATAAGCCAAAGAAGTGAAGATCAAGTTGCACCCCTGTGTATAGGATGCCATCCAGAAGGACCTTGACAGGCTTGAGAGGTGGGTCTGTGCCAACCTCATGAAGTTCAACAAGGCCAAGTTCAAGGTCCTACACCCAGGTTGGGGCAATTCCAAGCACAGAGTTTGGGTGATGAGTGGATTTTGAACAGTCCTGAACAGAAAGGCTTGTTTGATGTTTGATGAAAAGCCCAACGTGAGCCAACAATGTACAAGTGCAGCCCAGAAAGCCAACCATAGGGCTACAGCCACCCTGGACTGCATCAAAAGAAGCATGGGCAGCAGGTCAAGGGAGGTGATTCTCCCCCTCTACTCCACTCTCATGAGACCCCACCCGAAGTACTGTGTCCAGTTCTGGAGTCCTAAGCATGAGAAGGACATGAACAGGTCCAGAGGAGGGTCACCAAAGTGATCAGTGGGCTGGAGCACCTCTTCTCTGAAGAAAGGCCGAGAGAGTTGGGGTTGTTCAGCCTGGAGAAGTGAAAGCTCTTGGGGAGAACTTTGTGGCCTTCCTGTACCTGAAGGGGGCCTATAAGAAAGCTGGGGAGTGACTTTTTACAAGTGCTTGTAGTGACAGAAAGAGGGGTAATGGGTTCAAACTGGAAGAGGGTAGGTTTTGATTAGATGTGAAGAAGTTATTCACTGTGAGGGTGGTGAAATACTGGAACGGGTTTCCCAGGGAAGCTGTGGATGCCCCAATACTGGCTGTGTTCAAGACCAGGCTGGATGGGGCTTTGAGCAACCTGGTCTAGTCGGAGTTTTTCTTGCCCCTGGCAGGGGAGTTGGTACTAGATGATCTTTAAGGTCCCTTCCAGACCAGACCATTCTATGCTTTTATGACTCTGTGATCTGTCTTAATAAATTCAAAAGTGACAGGAAATATTCCTGGGCTCTGCAGCTCAATCAGCTGGGTTGTTGAGTGGTTAGCATGGTCCACAGCCAGCTCTTGGCTTGGCTAAGCTGTTGCTTGCCTAAGGAACAACTGGGCATGGTCCAAGAGTTACTGTGAGCAAGAGACTGTTCCTAGGACATGGTTTGGCTGCAACCAACTTGTCCTAAAGGGTAACAGAGAAGTTGTTTGCACATGGGCCATTTGGTGACAGTTGGCACAGCACTCAGGACTGATCTGGGACATGCTCAACTTACAGGTATAGCTGTAGTGTCACCTGTAAGTGGCATTGAAATCACATAAGGCACTTCAGGAAAGGCATTCCTTCTTATGCTTTTGTAAGAAGTCCTGGATACTTGGAGATGTGAGTACACTTAGTGAGATCTCTCAGGGGATCTACTCCTTTCTGTTTACTTCTGAAGGCAAAAGCAGCAGAACTGGGGTAGATGCTCCAGCTGTACTGGACTTACAGTACTGATTTCTGCTGTTATTGCCAAGAAGCTGCCTAGAAATGAGCCTGCAGTTGGTAGGGTTGAATGGGCAGGATGGGGACAACTGCCAACATCCATCTGCCAACTCCAACCTGCTGGCATGCTGACCAAGAGAAAGCTGAGTCCTTGGTTTCCAGTAGAAAGAAGGAATGAAGGAAAGAAGGGAGGAAAGAAGGAAAGAAGGAAAGAA
>NW_008601267.1:0-7028 GCF_000691845.1 Merops nubicus | reverse complement strand
CTTTACATTTGTTTCCTTATATCAGAAGAATTAGTTTTCAACATATCTAGGACAAGAATTACTTTAGGCTGAGGCAGTTACTTTTCTTTGTATTGAATTCTGGTGATGTAAATGCAACATTTAAGTCCTTTCCTCCTCACTGACCTCTCATATTTGATATAACCACATCTGATACCCAAATATGATTTGGAATACAGCAGAGATTTTGTTTCAGTTCCTGGAGTGTTGCAGCAGTGTAGTGGTATATAATCTCTTCAAATGCAAGCTGGAAATCCTCTGCTACTGTCATGCCTTAGTGGACAATTGAAATGTTCAGTCAATACTAGAGACTTGAAATCCAGATAGGAAGAACTACAGCTGCTGCAGCTGGGTTGGTTAGTGTGCCAGAAATGTAAAAATCCTGTGAGATAATTGGAGCAGGTTGTAAATCAACTTCTAATTTTTTGAAACCTTTAAAAATAATTGAAGCAGAAAAATCAATTTGTTTTCACTTGGATTAAAGCCAGATATTTTTTTTTTTTAGTATGTAAGTGAAACACTCCTAGAACTGTTTAAAAAGGTAAACTACAGTATGTGAAAAATAAGCCAGTACTTCCTTGTCTACTGTCCCATGGGTATTTTCAGGATTGCTGTTAGCAAGCTTTTTTGTTGAGGCAAATGGAGCTTGTGACTTTCATCTCTCCGTATTTCTACCAGTAAGAAATGTGATCCTCTACCTTGGAAAGACTAAATCAAGATATCAGTAAAATTCTTAAAGGATAATATTTAGTTGGTATTCTCAGAACATATAGGTCACTACTCTTTATTTTTGTGCCCTCTGTTCATTTGTTTTTTCCAAAAACAGACTACTAACAAAATTACACTAATGCCAGTGTAATAATTAATAACCAACTATACTCTTTTCAGTTTCATATTTCTTAGTATATGTGGATGAGAGAGTCAAATGCTTACTATAAATAATTTCAATAGTGTCTTTCACTCTTGAATGTAGCACTAAAACATGATCAAGCAGAAATCACCAACTCTGAAAAAGCTTCCTTTGAGGTGTATTACAGCTTCCTCCTATATTGGGACAAATAATTTCCAATTTTTATGTGGCTTAACATAGAGATCACAGTTACTTTCTGATGTTGTAGGAAGTGTATCTGATCAATGAAGACACTGTTTTGTGGGTTTTTTATACCTCAACACTGGGCTTGATACATGTGGCTCCTGGTACAATCCAGATGGCAACAACAGCACACCGACGGGGAACAATGACACAGACTTTTATCTGTGTATAAATGATTTCTCTTCTCTTCAGAGTAATAGGCTAGAGTCATAGGCAATCACTTACAAGAACCCAGTCTTGTGGTAGAAGCAATATATTTTATATAAGTCAGACCTCACACATGCACTCAAAGAGGTTAAAAATTATGGGTTTGTATTCTTGAGCAGCCCAATGTAGCACTTCCCTCTTCACTCTGCTCATGCTTCAGGATTCTATCAAAAAAAGTTTAGCTCATTGGAGGGATGTCACTTAAAATAGTTCTCATTCAGAACTGAAGTTTAAACTTCTTTCAACACATTAAAATTTTAAATGCTGATTCATTGCACTTCTGGGTAACAGAATTTGACCTAGTTAAAATGAGACAGCTTTGAAATAGTTCACTGAATTAATTCCTAATAATTCATAATACATGGAGTGATTAAATCTCTATCCTGGATTGCTGCTTAAATGGCATAAAATGCATGCAAAAAACTGTCATATGTAATAATTAATGATAGGAAGTTATACAGAAGTTGCTTAATTAAATGTTCACTTTTTGTGCAGTGATTAATGTAAATGAATTAAAATCCTTAAAGTTTTTATCTGTATGTGTTTCAGAACTTTTTACTGTGAATTTACAAGTTTCACATCTTTTCTTGTATCAAGAACACAGCAGTAAAAAAGCAGTTTCTCCTGGAGGGAAAGTAACTGCCCTGGTATTCAGTTAGGATTAGTATAGATTGTTCTTTGTTTTAGAATATTTTTTTACCTATTATTTCAGGTTTCGGTGTTTGTGAAAATCTTTGTGGAGTTGTGAATCTTTATCTCAGTTTTAGCTTTAGATCATGAATGACCAATAACGTTTTAACAGCGGGAAGGAGAAATTTCAATTTTTCTTTTATATTTGAGATGAAGTTCATATACACTGGTGCTAAATCAAATTAATCTCTGCAGCTACAGGAGGGCTCTATCAGTACCGAACTGAAGGCTTTAAAAATCTCACCTGGTTATTGCACAGACTTAATGGCTTTGTTTTTCTGTTTTCCTGTAAATGTGTGAACACAAGCTTGACAAAGCCAGTGGTCTCTTCTCTGTAGCTCTTCGTCAATAGAATCTGGATAATCTTGACATTTTGTCACCATTCAGTTTCAGCTTATCTCAAACCAGTGTGGTTTTTGTTATATAGTTTATGTTAATGTTAGTTGTAGATAGTGTTAATATATTGCAACTGCAACATTTTGAATGTTTGCAGTAATGGAATATTCTGCGTATCAGATTTCTGAGTTTATTTCCTTTTAATGCATCTTTAGCTTCTTATTCACTGAAAAATAGGAGAGACAAAACTTACACAACACTGGACTTGTCCATTTGTTAGTGACAAAGTCATGCAGCCAGTTAGGGCAATCCCAGAGCCCTAGTACTGTGATCAAAAAAAATCACAAGAAAATCACCTTTTCTTCCTCCTAACCTGGAGTGTTTTGTTATGCTGGATTCCCTTCACACCACCCAAAGTACCAGCTGTATCTGCCTAAATGTTTAAGTTGGTTTATACCAGCTGTTGTTCTTCACAGCTGCTTTCCCCCCCCCTTTATTTCCAACATCCACACTCAGTGTAAGTGCCTTCCCCGAGGGAAGGAGAGCCCATGGCAGAATCCGGCTCTGTAATCAGGTGCTTGTCGTTTTTTATTGTCACTGCTGTTATTCAGTGGAATTGTTTTAAACCTCCTTCCTAGTTCTTTGGCGTTACTCCTGTTTGGTGTCTTCTCTGGAAATCTCCACTGCAGACCTTCAGGAGGGAGGACAGATATACCTGGAGTGTACCAGCTTAGCCCTTTTGCAGCTCTGATAGCTGTTGGTCTTCCATGACAAATGTTTATCTGCTTGTATCTTCTCTTTGCACATTCTTTTAGGTAAGCTACCTTTTCTTGCTTTGTAGACTAAAACTGAAATGACAGGGGCTTGTCCTTCATAAGTTTAAAATCATATATGAATGTTTAAAAAATTGCTGAACTGATTTTCTTACCTGCTGCTCTCGTTTTGATTACTGCTAAAATGCCTCAGGCCAACACAAAAGCATCATGAGGATGAAATAAAGAGAGAGGTGTACTGATATTTTTAAAGAAGCAGTAAAAAACATTCTTCTTGTGGGCTGTCTGGCTAAAGCTTACAGCTACCACAAATGAGACAGTCAGCATATAGCTAGAAAAGCCTTTTCATGGGGAGATGGAAAAAAATAGAGAGAGATTGAAAACTTAGCAATAGCTAAAACAAATAGATGGTGTTTCAATGGAGACTTTTGTGGGATGCACAAGAGATAATGCTTATGGGGAAGGAAAAATCAATTTACTTCACCAGTCTTTCTCAGCTTGCCTTATTGTTAAGAGATTTATGTCTGAAAAATACTTCTTTCTCACAGTCTAGATTTTCCTGTTTCCCACAGTCATGTTATAATCTTACTAAGAGGATATAGTACCACAGCTCTAGTTATAAACTCATTATGTAAAAGCATGAAGATTTACTTCTAAAATTCTTTTTAATAATATACATGTAAAATATTTTATAAGTGAGATGGAAGCTAAATTCTTGATCCATTGTTTTTTCTGAGATCAACTGACCTCATATTTTTCTATGACTTTTTTACCTTCAAAGGATTTTTTTTCTCATTAAACATTAGTCTTTGTGTCCTTCTTCCCATTCATCTAAAAACATCATATATTTCTTTCATATTATTCTTTTTGTTGGTTGGGGTTTTTTTGTTGTTTTTTTTGGTTTGGTTGGTTGTTTTTTTCCTCTTTTCTCTCAATACTCTATTTTTCTCCTTCTCCAGTACTAGCTCTTAAAATTCCTTCCTGTTAGTGTGGTGCATTGCCTGAATGCCTTTCCCTTTTGATGCCCAGTTGTTGCTATTTGCCCAGCTGGACAAGAGCATGCATCACATTTCTGTCCCCATCAGTCTGACATCAGGGTCTGAGGTAGTAGGGCAAACATTCCAATTGGTACATTTACTGTAGAACCAACCAACCTGAAAAGGTGATGGATGGCTCAAGAGCAAACTTTTTTAGATGAGAAATTTTGTAATATTTGGTATTTAGACAAATGCTGTGTTAAAGTTTGTTTGTAATGTGTCAAAAGCAAGTGTTTTCAGGCAGCATTACAAACTTGGCAGAATACTCTTCGTGTTCAGGAAGTGTAAAGTGCGGCTTACACTGGCAGTTGCTACAAAGCTAGCTTTAAGCTATCTTTGGAGTCCATTGATTTTGGGATAACTTTGTTCCAGGTTCATTTGCAGACATAAGTCATTGGAGGCTGAAATCCATTTTAAGTAGCACTCCAGAGGCTAGTAGAGCAGCTAAAAAAATTAGCAGAGGTTAGAAGTTTTCTGTAGACTCAGCTGGGAAGATGGTATAGAATCTGTCCTATAGGTTATCTCTCTGCTTTAAGGAGAATATTATTTATAGTAGAATAAATTAATACTAATATCTAGGCAAGAGAAGTAAACAATGTGAAGTTAATTTTTTTTCCTGAGAATTAGTGTGGGTATTGATTAAAGTTGTGAGCTAGCACAGAACACCACAGTTAGTGAAAGGGGGTTTGTACTGCCTGTTGAGGTCTCAGCTCTGTTGTAGTATTGTTTTGTGAGATTGTTTTGGGGAGTGCAGATGCAGTCAATTTGGTACACTGATCTGGAGGGTCACTTCTGTGCTGGCCTGGCCTGACCTGCTGTGTGGATATTTGATCTCTCCTCCCAAAAAGGATGTAGTAGTTGTAGAAGGTACAGAGTGGACCAAATAAAATGTTTAACAGCACAGAGTAATTTCTTTATGAGAGAGCTCAAGAATGTGGGGAGCTTCAGGTTGAAGAGAAGAGATAACAGGACCAAGACTTAAAAAGCCATGGTGGAGTAAAAACTGCTGCTCATGGAATACAACAGTACAAGAATTAAGGATGCTTAATGAAACTGGTAAAAGATGACATTAAAAAAAAAATGAAAGTAAGTTCTTCAGAAAGCATGTCATGATCTTCTGGGTTGCACTGCCACAGGATGTTGCAGTCTGAGCAGGTCCAAAGGGGATTGGACAAGGTTATGAACAAGAGATCTATAAGCAGAGGAACAGGAACAGACAGAGATGTGCACTCTAAATTCTCAGACCCACTAACTGGGGGCAGGGGAGATGAGCAGCCAGGCTGGTGTCTCCCGTTGCCAGCATGGAGAGCTGGTGGGTGTTTTGAAAAGTTCATACATTCTTAATAGTCAGCTGTGATGTGTGATATCTGAACCCACTGCAGTGAAAGGAGGAATGCTGAGATAGGTGTAGGTCAGATTTCAGATGGGGTAATCCCAACCTATCTGCACCAGGCGACCTACGAATACAGCATCTTAATTCAAGGAATATTTTTGGGTAGCACACTGGGAGGATGTAACTCTTGATGGTTTTTCTCTGTTTTTCGTTTGCTACTGTCTGTATCTTATGTTTAATTTATTCCAGTTATTCCAAGTTATCTAACTTGGAAGCTATCCAAGGTATCTAACTTATCTAACAAGTTGTCTAACGTGGAATCAATATTCCCTTTGCTCTTGTAATAATCAGCATTTGCAGGTGGTGTCAGTCTGTGCCATAGCAGGCGTTGTGGGTTATCTCATTGTTCTTGGTGGGATGTGGGTTTGTAATGCTGAAGCTGCAGAGAATTACCAGCTGCTGCTTGCTCTGGATAGCTTTAATTCCTTTTGCCATACTGGTCTTCCATTATGTAATGATTATATCTCAGGAGAAATAAGATTCACTGTTGCTGCTGAGTTCAAAACTGCTGACTTCATGGGTAGTCTTTAAATCTTGCAGTTGTGATTTAAATAAAGCACAATTGAATTTAAAAGGGTGTTAGACTTAGCAACATACTGTTTTTTCTTTTTTTTCTTTTTCAACCAATAACACTGTGGTAAAGGTTCCGTTTTTGGTTTTCAAGCAGATTATTACACTAGTAAAACTGTCATTTCCACTGTGCTTATGCTAGTGTGAATACTCTGTAATGTTTGTAGTGCATCCCTTCATTCTGGGGTAACAAGCTTTAGCACCAATGTCACTTTTCTCCTGGTATGATTCCATTTAGGCCTCTCCTACAGTATGTGCTCCGGCCACCGGGAAATCTCCATGTACAGGACTCTCTCCAATTGTCTGTTTTGTACCAGAGAACCCAAGACTGAGCACAGTATTCTAGATCCAGACTAACACCTGCCAAGTAGTGTTTTCCCAAATGACATATAAACAAATCCTAGCTAAATATTGGTAAGTTGTGTAAAGAGTGATTTACAAAATACAGTTGTGAATATATCTTATGCCTGCAGGATGTTCTCTCTTATGGGTAAAGACTGCCTTTGCTTTGTGAAAAGGTTTGGAAAGTTCCCTAAACCTGTATAGCATGGGTGACCTTTTGTTGGGAGTAAGATTTTGGATTGAATAAAAGTTGCAGGGTGAAAAAGGACCTGAAGTGTAGAGATACATATGGAATATGCAATGAAGTAGCTCAGTAAGTACACATACATACATAATCATTTTCTCTTTTCCAAAATGGTAAGTTCAAATAACACTGGAACAAAAACTATATGATGCCTACATTTTGGTCCCTACTGTTGTCTTAATACCTGAGGTTTGTTGACTTTGAGTATGTAAATTTATACCTAAACTCTATGAAAGAGCTTAGGCATTAATTATTGTCTAGAAACAAGGAGACTTAATGAAACTGAAGATCTGCTTATAGGCATGTCCTGGTTCCGTGTAAAAAG
>NW_008601266.1:8232-10557 GCF_000691845.1 Merops nubicus | reverse complement strand
CAGCAGCTTTTATACCTCTCCCTAAGTCCGCCCCATGAGGGTCACTCCCGAGTTCCAGCATCGTCCAGAACATTCGCGCCCCCAACCCCCCGTGGGGGAGGGCATGTCCGGCCATCATTGCTCGATCAGAAGGCAAAAAGAAGAAAACAGTCTCAACTGTTACAACTACTAATTTACGTCAGATAGTTCCTTCTTTTTTTCCCTGCAAAGTTCATTTATTTATGAGAAAAAAAAACTCCACTACTATATACAAAAAAATTCCCATTATACAAATCTGAGACTAATTTTGTTCACCCCATTAATGGAGCCAAAGAGAGGGTTTATGTTAGTGATATTCTGAGGTTTTCTTAATGAAAGCATAGGCCAGGCAGTTCACTATAGACTACCTACAGTAAATCCTGTATTCAGAAAAAGTAATCCAGACAATGTCTGAATTTAAAATGACTTAATTAGGCTTTTAAAAACAATTAGAGATCTATTAAAAAAAAAAAAAAGAAACAAACAAACCACTAGATTTAGATTGACTACAGAGGCAGACCTACATGACCAATCTGAATTAGATGTCTGATATTAAGGCAATGATTTGAAGTCAATTAAGATTAGATGAGAAAATTCCCCTCTTGATATGTCTATTTAAACAAGCTGCTTTTCAATAAGTGTGTGTGTTTCTTGTGAAACATCCCAGAAGATTGGTGCACTCACCACAAGTAAAAATCAATAGCTAGCTTTATAACAAAATGCCTAGTATTATAACTAACTATAATACTTCTGATGTTTCTCTGGTCATTTTCCATACAGATATTTTCTAGTTATCACATTTTTTCCCTGAAAAACTATGTTGTTTTACATAGGGATTGACAGTCAGCTTCCTTCATACATGTTAAAATAGATTGTAAGGAGCCAATTATTACTAAGAACAAGAGTGAGCTGAAACCAAGTCAAGAAGAAGCAATCAGTAAGCTTGAAAGACATTTTTCTAAGGACTTGTCACTGTAAGTTAAGTTTTCTATAAACATAAACAAAGTATTACACCAAGATTATGAAAAACATTCATAACTGAATATTCACAGTTTATACCCCTTCTTCATTTAAAAAAAAAAATAAATAAAAAAGGAAAAGAAAAGATTGAACCAACCTATGGACACTCCCTTATGAATGACTGATGACACATATGAAAGCCTGAGGCACAGGAAAGCTTGCCAAGACAGATTTTTTTTTTCCCCAGTAGTTAATAGAGGTGCTAGTGAAAGTCTTCTTTGACTGTGAAGCTCCTAATCACATGTCCAGAAATTGCCAAGTATATGCATCCCTTGGTTAGTGAATTGCAAACAAAGATCACAGTATTTTCCCGCTCATTTCATATGAGACTGACTATATTTGCTATCAGCTATAAATTATTTTTATCCTGTTTACAGTATGATATGTATTATTAAATCATGAAAGCTATTCCACATAAGTATCAAACTTTTGCTTAAGCAAATGCCACTTTTTTCATCAAATGAATAATGATGGAGTGTTGAGGAAACAGGTGAATTTTCATTAATTATATATTTATTGGAAGTATTGTAAATCTTTAATAGGAAATAATCATAGAACCATAGAATGGTTTGGGTTGGAAAGAACCTTAAAGATCATCTACTTCCACGCTGTAAGAGTTGGTCAGAAAAGGAATATTGTCTCAACCTTGTCATCAGAGACTTGGACAATCAGGTACCCTGAAACTTTGGGTAACATCTTGACAAGAGTCTGCAGCGGCCTGCCTGAAAGGGAGCTGCCAATCCCTGGAATGGAATGTGGTTCCTATGGATACGTGGGTGCAGACACCGGGATGGAGCCAGAGCTGCACGGCATGAAGTGTCCTGTGCAGTGCTGTGCTGTGCTGTGCAGTCCTGTGCTGTGACACTGCCATGAGGTGCTCTGTACTGTTGCATGTATTGTGCTGAACTGTCCTGCATTACCGGGAGGTGCTGGCAACTGCCCAGCTATTGTTAAGGAAGATGGATATCTTGATGCTGATAAAGAAACCTTTTGGCTCATTATAATATCATTATAATGTGAAAACACACCTCCTGGCCAAAAGCTACCCGCCTCTAAGGCAGACCATGCCTCGGACACTCCTCCTTGAGCATGCGTGGTAGCCTTGGTCGCGACAGCAAAGATTGACAGGAGAAAGGCAGAGACTGGCAGGAGTCAATGGGACAGAGGAGGAGCAAGGTGCATCACCTGGCATAAAAGATGGCTACTTACCAACCGAACTTGGGAAGCTTTCCCCACCGAGGATCACGACGATCAGAAGGACCAACGGGACACCATAAGGACCTTGGA
>NW_008601266.1:0-8160 GCF_000691845.1 Merops nubicus | reverse complement strand
TTACGGGCACACAATAAAGTTTCACTGTTTGATTGAAGTAACAACTCCCTTTGAATTTTCTTTTGCACTTTGAGATCGCAGTAAACTAACCGTCACACGTCCGCTGAGTTGAGCGGACTATGACACACGCTCCCTGCCATGGGCAGGCAAACCACCCACTAGACCAGGTTGCTGAGAGCTCCATCGAACCTGGTCTTGAACACACCCAGTATTGAGGTACACACAACTTTCCTGAGCAATCTGTTCATCCCAGTGCCTCACTAACCTCACAGTGAAGAACTTGTTCCCAATTTCCAATCTAAATCTACCCTCTTCCAGTTTGAAGCCAGTACTCCTCATCCTATCCTTATAAATTCTTCTAAAAAGTCCCTCCCCAGCTTTCTTGTAGGCTTGCTTCAAGTACTTGAAGGCCAGAAGGAGGTCTCCCCAGA
Organism: Merops nubicus; assembly: GCF_000691845.1. Taxonomy (NCBI): domain Eukaryota; kingdom Metazoa; phylum Chordata; class Aves; order Coraciiformes; family Meropidae; genus Merops; species Merops nubicus. The sequence goes on along the minus strand of NW_008601266.1, from coordinate 7,729 downwards.
GTCTTCTCTTCTCTAGACTGAGCAATTCTCCCAGGTCTCTCAGCCCCATCTTGTAGGAGAGGGGTCTCAGCCCTTCGATCATCTTTGTGGCACTCCCCTGGACCTACTCCAACAAATCCATGCCCTCCTTGAGTTGTGGGATCCAGAACTAGATGCAGGACTCCAGGTGGGGTCTCATGAGAGTGGAGTAAGGTGGGAAAAACATCTCCTTTGACCTGCTGGCCATGTTTCTTTTCATGCAGCTCAGGGTACAGTTGACTTTCTGGGCTGCACTCACACATTCTCAGCTCATGTTGAGCTTTTTATCAAGCAGCACCCCCAAGTCTTTCTAGTCAGGACTACTCTCATTCCACTCGTTGCCTAGCCTATATTTATGCTTGGGATTGCCCCAACCCAGGTGCAGGACCTTGCACGTGGCCTTGTTGAACTTCGTGAGGTTGGTATGGGCCCTCCTTCCAAGCCGGTCAAGGTCCCTCTGGATGGCATCCCTTCCCTCCAGTGTGTTGAGCACAGCACACAGTTTGCTGTTGTCACACAGCTTGGTGTTGTCAGCAGTTTTGTTTTCATAGAAACTTGAAATTATCAATTCATTATATTAAACTGCCTTTTATTCAAGTATTTTTTCTTCTGACTGGGATGAAATGATTACAAAAAGTTTTGTTTTGCTTTGTTTTGGTTTTTTTGTTGGAAGCCCCCACTACTACCAATAATAACATTAATTTAAAACCAAACCAAAATAAAATAAAAACATATTGCCAGTTATATAAATGAAAAATAAGGAAGACTATTTCTGGAAAAAGGAAACGTTTTAAAAAGACATTATCCATGCATCTGAACAAGTACAACTCGATTCCCAGCTTTTGGTGCAAGGAGTAACTCCTCAAGTTACTGTAATTATTATTTCCTCTAGAAAAAGACTGCTATCTCTTCCTAGTGGATGGAAAGGACTGCTAGTGTTCTCAAGAGCAGGATGGGTGTACATGTTAATGCCAAAATATTACAAAAATCTAAATCAAGATCCATTGCGAATTGTGCAAAATAGACTTCATGAAATGTGTGAGTTCAAGAAAAAGCACTGTGAGTCAACCATGTTTATATTTCGTGCCTCTTCTAAAATCATGTCTGAATGGTATCTAGTATCCCATGCCCTTGATAAAAAGAAACAAAAGTGTATCAGAAGACATATTTGTTCAGTCATTCATATTGTTGTCTTGTTAACTAAATTAATTTCATATTCCAAGTTTTGCCATGTCTTCTGTCATTTAAGGAAATTCCTGTTTGTAAGGTATAAAACCAAGAATATATTTTAATTAACAAAAAAAAAAAAAATCTAATCTTTCTCCTTGTATACAAGTCATATTATAATATAGAATACAATTTTAAGATTAATTAAGAAGCACTAGTTATGGAACAAGAAACATTGTAAGTAATTCTTATTTAGATTATAAAATTTATTTTCAAACATAAAATACAATGGCAGCTACGGTTCATTCCTCCCCCATTACTTGGAAGAGTTGAAATGTTAAACTATTTTTTGATTCATAGAATTATTAAAATAACTAAAATTAGATAGGAAAAAAATCATCAATGTGTTGAAAGTAGAAAATGAGACTAAATCCTCAAATCACACAATAGCCTTCAACGTGTTTTGACCCTCTGTTTTCTATCCAGCTCTGTTGAAAAAATAATTGATCATGTCATAAAGAATGATATATCTGGCTGTGGACAGTCATAGTTAATAATAAAGCAGAACAGTACAGCTCAGCAGAGTGAAATTAAGATTTTAATTGAAGAGTCTGACTCAAGTGAGACAGGATTTTATTCAGGGATAAAGAAAATCGCTAAATCAAAGATTCTTGTGGAGACATTTGGGGCAGATGGACTTGGTGAGACACATGGGTAGCAGCTCTGGGAGGTGCTGTTGGAAACACAAAGAGAGACTTTGGAGACAGGAGACACCAGGGTTGGCAGGAGAGGATCCAAGGCAGAACTGACAGTGCTGCAGAATAGGACACCAAAGGGACATGCAGAGGATACCACGGCATAGCCCCGGGACAGTGCACTGCACAACTGCAACCCACTGAGCTGCCTGGCATTCCTCCTGGAGACAGCCATTATCCCTAAAGGGGCAGGAAAGTCAGGGAATTAGCAAAACTGTGCATATTTCTGATATTAAAGCATTTTAGTATTTGAGTTTACTTAGTCTCTGCAGTTTTAATTCTGATACAACAGTATTCAGATTTTTTACTGGCAATTTTGCTGATTGCTTACGTAATTCTTCCCTGCTCTTCTGCCACTCCCTTCCTATGAGCAGCTAAAAAATACAGATTAAGCTACCTGTGTTTTCATAACAGGAGAGAAGCCGCAGCATACTCTCAACTTAGAATCATAGAATGTTTGTATTGGAAGGCACCTCCAAAGGTCATCTAGTCTGGCTTAAGCTGCTGAGAGATAGCAAACGAACACCGAAAGGAAGCAGCTGCTATATCTCAAGTGAAATCAGCTCTTCCCTGTCTGAGCATCCTGGTTTTGCTTCCCAGTGATTTAAATCCCATTTCACCTTCCCTGAAAAATCACTCAAAGTCTCCACATAACCTGCTGTGGCTGAATCATGACACTTAACAGCTCTCAGTTTAGCTGAGCTAAATGGCTGTCCTACATATCCTAACCCTTTCCAGTGTATATTCAAATGGATGAGATTTAAATGCCAAAAGGAGTTCAGATTTCTCGTACTTAGCTTCCCAAAATGTTATGGCTTTCATGTTTTAACTGTAACTTCCAAAGAAAGTTTTAGAAAGTGACTATGACAATGTTTTCATTACTGAGATTTTTAGACTTTAATAATGATCTACTTTTCCCCATATGGTGTATTAGATGTGTTTAATCACAGGATAAGTGTTTTTATTTACTTCTATGCTTGTTGACTTGCGTGCTACTTCAAACTAACTAAATTCCATGGGAGAAGCATTGCAACTGAGCGGTGAGGACCAAATGTGGAATATCAGGACCATGCTACTCCAGTCATACACGAACATTGAGCTGCTGTGTAGATTCTGTAACAGCCTAGAAACTCATTTACCAACCTAAAGCACATTTAGGAACCTAGATGATTGTGTGAACCTCACTGAATAATGCCCTTTTGTGAATACTGACTTTGAAATGCCTGTGCATTTATGAGTTTTAGTTTATTCCTGTTTCAAAGAAGATCTATAGATAATCATTGAAGAGTAGCTATTGTCATATAAATTCCTATAGTGCATTTAATATGCAAAAACTTCCATTGTCCTAGAACTGATTTTTCTATAAAATGCCAATTGATTTCAATAACATTTATATGCCTGCCCAAAATACTGACATGTTATAGCCTTCACATTGTATAGGTTTGTAGACAGAAAGAAGAAGTTAAAGATATTGAAAAGAAAATTAAATTAAATACAGGCTCCACTGGGTTTTTCTTAAAAAAAAAAAAAAAAAAAAAAATTCTTTAGGTATTTCTAGTGGGACTGAGTTCGATGCCTACATACAAACACCATTTTTGAGGTTTAGGATGCCTACAAATTGTGTATAGGCATATTCACTGGATTTATGGTTATCAGTGTCTTTTGAGCTAAAAATTGGAAGCCAAAAAAGTTTTCCCACCGTGTTTAAGTTATATTAGGTGCTTATACAGACAAGGATAAATCCAGCCTGGCATCTGCATTGTGGATTGTGTCTAATACTTAAGTCAATGCACCTTCTCTAATCAACTGTCTTTGCAGCAGGTGCAGACTAGAGAGCTAGTTGGCTGACAAAATTTAGTTTTCTGGTTTACAATGACAACAATTTCTGAACTCTTTGTTTTTATCAATTGCAAGTGTCTTCATTGGCTACACTGTGAGATTACACAGCTAACTCACCTAACAGACACCAAAATTTGATGTCTGAATTTGGAGTTGGTCCCACCCTAACTATGTCATGAGAGGTACATAATTTCTAAAGTGCGTTGGGAGAGGTGAGCATTTCAGCACCAGTCACTTCTTTATGGCTATTTGGATTCATGATTTCTGATCTCAAGTCTTTTTGATCCAAATGTGCTAGAAATAACCTTGGAACTTATAATTAATGTGACAGTATTGAGTTCAGTAAATAGTCCAGCATTCAAATTTTTTTTGTTCAAACACATAACTGGAGAAGGAAATGGCAACCCCGTTTTCTGTGTTAGCAATTATTAAAGCTCTAGACCAGCATTTTTATATATATTATCATTCATGTCATAGGCTGCCAGTTATAACATGTACTGAGTATGTGCCAGTCTCCTGTGTGGCTTTAAAGACTGTACTTTTCATTTGATCTGGAGCATTGCGTGGGGGATAATAGTCTCTCTGAATCTTTATTTTTCCTTTGGTAAAATGAAATACTAATACTTTTCTACTTCATGGACTCCTGTTGTGCCATGTTCAGCTCACACGAGTAGTGTGATTTTAGTACAAAGTATACCTAAATTATGATTTATAATATTTGTAGCAAATGTCTTTTATCTCTTACCTCCATTATTTATACAGTTGTTCAACAAAATATTAAGGAAATAATACCCAGTTTCTCTTAATTTAGTGTAAACGTTTAGTACCAGTTAAGGCTCTGTTGGAAGATGTTTGGATTCAATAATCATGGAAAAGCAATCAATTAAATTTCAGAGTAGAAGTTTCAAGATTGTAAGAAGAAAGACTGAATTTTGAGTTCAATTACTTCAATGGAACATATCCAGGTTATCCCTGTATCAAATAGTCTTTGAAATAAGTCTTTTTAGTATTATTATTACTGATAGTGCAGATTCACTTTCCAGGTTCCTAAATCTTTCTCCTTCTTTGTGTAGCCACATACAAACTATCTCAACAAGTCACAGTGTCTTACAATATTCTTGAAACTATTTACTTTAATTATAATTTACAACATAAACTGCACTGTACCTCAAAATATACTTTCCTGACTTCCTCCCTCTAGCCCTAATCCTACCACCCCACCTTCGACTTAATGAAAAACAATAGGCTGATAATTAATTGTCTTACGTGTCTTAGGGGCAGAAAAACACAAGATATGTCAAATATAGTCATAGAAATTTACAGCAGTTATTTTCCTGGTAATCTTACAGGAATATGATAATAAATTTGACTTTTGCAAACCAGTAAGAAAATGCAGATTATGCAGGGCTCCTATATATAGTGAAAATCGGTAGTTACATTTTGTTGTCGTTAATTCTTCCTACATGATATTCAAACTAAATACTGAATGTATTGTATTACTTTCTCTTCAAGCACACATGAAAATACACACACATGCGTGGAGAAAAAACAATATTCTTGACAGACAACCATATCAGGTAAAATAAATGTACCTTCTGAAACTATTTGCCTGCATCCCATAAGCAGTCAACAAAAATGAGTATTTCTGAAGACCTTCAGAGTGAAAGCACTTAAAATGTGTCTCATTTTATGCATCTATTAGGAGGGAAAAATAGCAGAGGTGAAAGTTGTATTAACAAACCTCAAATATCTAAAAGACAGATAGCTCTAAAGCATAGATATACAAACTTATGGTCTCAAATATCACCATGGAATTACCTTATAGTTCTCTCCAGAGGCTACTTCATCTGATCTATTTAGGATATTCATTTGGACTAGGACAAATTGCCATCCTGAGATACTTACTCTTTCTGTTGGCTAGGGAAGATTCTAATGTGACATTCCAGAGATTAAACAAATTTCACCCAAGATGACAACTATTTAAGGAGAAGTCAGACGCTGAAGTTAGTCAGAATAGATGTCCTTTTTATGGAGAGGTATTATATCTATCATAAAACTACGACCCGTCAAAAGTACCTTTTGACATACATAAAGTGCAGCTCAGAGTGGTGAAGGTGCACCAACATAACACTGATGACTAAAGAATAAGCAGACCCCAGGCAGGAAAACAAGGCTTTATAGAAGAAATCTGAATTGTTTATTCTAAACTCAATTTGACATTTAGGGAGACAAAAAAAAAAAGGTAAAAAGGTAACTCCACATTTTTTTAAGACCCTGGTTAAGTACCACTAAACACATGTAAAACGAACCAAGTAAGCAACTCAAAAAAAAAAAAAAAAAAAATTTGAAGTAAGAGAAATATTCATACAGAATTTAATCTACTTATCAATGTAAGTATTAAATATATTATAATGAATTAGGTCATAAATAATTGTACTTTTAAAAATCTTACAAGATTGTATTACTTTTTATTTTCAGTCCCTTATTACCCTTTCCTCAGTCTTTAAAGGCTCTGACCTTCTAGAGGACTTCGAGGTATAAAAATTGATGACTATCAAGAGTATATATTTTTAAAAGTTAGGGTTTTTTTTTTAAATACTCCTGTCAAGACTTTGTTAATTCAAAGATAATTAGGGAGTTAATGCTTGTCTTTTTCTTCTTTACTCAATCCATTTAGGCAATTAAGGCTTCCAGGATATGTAACAAGTCCTTCTACAGATCATTGATTTAATTTCTTTTATTCCAGCAAGTCATGTTTGAATCCTTTTAAGGCAAAAGATTGGGACAGATGCCTTTGACTGTAAGAGAGTGCTATGAGCTGCAGGAGTTAGGTCAGGAGTTTGTAGATCACTGGGATAGCTGTTTTTCAGAGATGTGGGTCAGTGAAAAAGACTAAACCAGGGATACTTCTCACTGGAGATCAAATAGCATGCAGTCAACTTAATGGCAATTCACAAGATTGTCACAAGACTGTCCCTGAGAATGTGTTGCTAGTCTTAATTTCTTTCCATCATGATGGCCTTTATACTATCGTTGTGTGAAATACGCACGCTACTACATAATATTGCAGAAAGGGGTGCCAGAGCGTTGACCCTAAATCCTGGTTGCTGGTTTTGGCCAACAGACACAATGTAATAGAGTATTACCACAAACAGTTTTTTTTCTTCTTCACAGACTATCCTTTGGTGAAGAGAGACTTTTAAAAGGAATGAACTATTTGCCAACAGTAATTTGATCTTCCAAAGATGCACAGCCTAAGAATACTAATTATGTGCAGTCGCTTTACATCGACTTCTTGCTTTTTTAGAAAATCACACTGAGTCTTCTAAGAAGGCATTAACATTGCTGATCATCAGATACCTTTTCTCCTACTGGTAGAGACCTATTTTTCTATTGTTCAGCAATATAAAATAACTGCGATCTGTGCTATTTATTATCCATGAGTTATGTTTCTGCTACTGGACTGAATGAATCAAAATTTCAATAAAATTAACAACAAACAACGAAAGCTGTATTTTTCATTTAAGAGGAGGAAGGAGGACAAAGAGAAGATAGCCTCCTAAGAAAGCCTCCAAATAACAACCCAGATGAGCAGGGTCAATGGGAACAGGTCGCTGCTCGACGGAAGAAAAGCAAGCGGGCCAAACGCACTACTTCAAAAAGTGCACTGCCTATAATGCAATTGCAGATAGGTATGAGGTTCTTCAGGAGGATCAGGTACTCAGTAAGGATAATGAATCAGAAAGGCCAGAAGCTGCACCAAAAGCAGGTTGCCTCAGGCCACCCATCAAAACTGACCCTGAGAAGAAACCTCGAAGGGTCATTGTTATAGGTGACTCTCTGCTGAGGGGGGCAGAAGGCCCAATATGCAGACCAAACCCTCTTCATAGAGAGGTCTGCTGGCTCCATGGTGCCGAGGTAAAGGACATTGTAGATGAGATTCCCAACCT
>NW_008601265.1:21539-27566 GCF_000691845.1 Merops nubicus | reverse complement strand
ATATATTCCTTGCTATCTGTACTGTATTTCATGCTGTTCTCTTATTTTGACCATAAGCCATGCAATACTTTTAATCAGAAACATTTGTAGCAAATTTTTTTATCATTCTTTGACTCATGAATCTTTAGAAAGTTCTAATGCAACCATAAGTTTCTTGTTACACCTGCTCTTTTCTCCACTTTCTCCAAGCTGATTGGTGGGCTGCTTTTTCTCTTCTTTCCATTAAGATTATGAATCATAACTTTTGGGGATAGGTTTCTCCTAGATCACTTCCAATTTTGATTCCTGCTAATATTAATAATTCTGTCCACTTTATACAAAGCAAATACATGAAAAATTGTTTCCAGCAGATTTGCAAATGCATAACTGGGTAGCATGCGTCCAGCCAGGCTGCTTTTTCCAGGGGACTTTATTCTCTGGTTCTCATCATTACTAGCCTTGTTCTTTGAGAGTTTCTCATTCTGTTAAACACACTTCACATACTTCCCCACCTGATCCAATCGTTTCCTGTAAAGCTCTTCATGAGTCACACTTATGCTTTCATTATTATTCCCTTCCTCTGGATGTTCTAAAAAACCTCATCATCACTTCTTGGGCATTCAAGTAAGCACAGACATGCCTCCTTTTCCTTTTTTTCTTGGTGTAACTATGATACAAAGCACAGTTTTTGTAGACTGCATCTTGTATAAGTAAACATACATATACAAAAAGGTGTGTAATCCTACCTCAGCAGAACCAGCTACGAAAATCACCAGCAGGTGTCGAAACAATTCTTAAAAAGCATTTCCAGCAAGCTACACCTTCCTTCTCCTTCTCCTTCCCCTTCTCCTTCTTCTCCTTCAGCCTGTCCAGCCATGATCCATGATTATTGAGACAATAAGTATCATTATGGTCGCAAAACTCTCTATATACCATACAGCTCAGCAGTATTCATTATATAGTCTATATGTGATCTGCAGTTTAAAGTGGAACACACTTTTCACAGCAGCATTCATACACAGATATGCATTACAGTTTTGATTGAATTTTTGTTATTTTATATTTTAAGTATGTAGACACACACAAACAAAATTAGTGTGATTTTTCTTTGCCACCATAATACCAAATACATAATAATCACTAGTAACATAGGAGAAGGGAGGGTTAGCTCATGATTAGTGTATGTCACTGATGCTGAAGGAAGTTCAATGAGCTCCAATAGGCTTCCTTGCAAAGTAAGTCACTGCTGCATGTGGCCAAAGGTGCCACAGCCTCTCCTGAACAGCAAGAGAAATAAGCTTGTACAGAGCTTTTATCCAAGGAATATCAAATTGGTTATCCGATGTTAATTAACTCTCATGGTGTTCCCATGTGGTACCTTGCTATTGTTATGCACAAACAAAACAAACTTTACTCATTACCATCAAGCTGACTAAAGTAATTAACATAACTCATATGCAAAACACACAATTATTCAAAGACTCTCAGCTTTCAAAAATATCGAAATAGTCACACATTTATGGATTACTTTTCAGTGAAGAGACAATATTAATTAAAAATGCTTGCTGAAGACACAATCCTACCCCTCCATACTGAGGTGTGAGTGGGCCAAAGGCCAGAGTTGTTACTTCTCACATTTGAAGAATATTTCTCCCATCCTGCCGAGCAGATGCACATGGCCCTTGTAGAGAAGGGAGGCTGTGAGCACCAGCTCTGTTGGGGCTGTAGGCAACACACACAAGCTCATGCTGCCATAGGTGCTAGAACATCTTTCTCGTGCTTCCAAGCAGCCTGCAGCACTGCTGAGACACTGTGAGCGACCCAGGGCAGGCAGAGCAGGGGACTTTGGGGGTGTCCCGGGTCCTCATGGTTCACAGACTCCAGTTACCCCAGAAGGGTAATGGCAAAACGTTTGGCCACTTGGAATTCAAGCGGTACAGAAGTGCCCATATGGACATGCTGAAACATAAATCCTAAATAACTGACGGTATTTTTGTTTACCTAGAAGCATAAATTATGAGCCCCCAAGGAAGTCTGTCTATACAACCAAAGATATGTAATAACTGCTGACAGTCTCATATGATGTACAGCTCTATTTTGACACGTAAACGATTATTTTCAATTATTTCTTCCTGGACAATTATACTTATTCTAGACCCATAATGCATTGTGTCAGTCATCTCTGGACATAAAACACTTTAATAGTGTTCAGTAAGCTTTTTGCTTCCACACAAAATATCTTTGGACTTATAATTACATTTCATAAAACTTCGGTACCATAATTTAGCAGTTCCTTTCATAATGTTAGGTCTGCATTTATACAAAATAAAAGAGCCCTGTATATGCTTTATCTCTAAAGCTTTAATTTATTTCTTGTCTATAAAAAGTATAAAAAGTTTGGTCAAAGTGGTATGTGAAGGCAAGAATTAAGCTAGTACAAGACCCAGACAAGGCCATTCCACAACTGGCAGCAATACAGGATTAGCTTGGGTTTGAAATGAGTTAACTTTACCACATAACTTTCCTAATAGTAGACCAATAATCTCCTCACCATTTATAATCCCACTTACTTCCAACCCCAAACTATTTCACACCATTTAAGAGGACAACCCGCTGGTTAGGGCTGTGTCAGAGTTCTGTGCTCTGCTGCAGGTTTCTTTTCTAAATTCCAGCAATTCACCAGCTGCCTCCAGGACTGGGATAACAACATGGGTTTTGAAAGGCAGAGATAGCAAGGACTGTTACAGGCTCAGGTACCTCAGTGGGGTTCCTATATAGCAGACAGGAGAAAAACTCAAGGAGAAACCATACATAGGGAAGTAGACTTTTATTTTCAAAGAAACAGATTTCCCTCCCTCACAACTATTTTCTCAAATTCCTCTGTGGTTATAAGCACCTAGTTATGTGTGTCCAGGTACCTTGTCCAGGATGACTTAAGGTGACATTGAGGGTGAGGGACACCAGCTAAAAAGTTCTCATACACTCTTCTGGATTCATTCTGAGTGGTGATGAGATGCATGAGCTTTGGAGCCTTCACAGTCTCTCTTGTCAAAGAAGTCTCATGTTCAGCATGAGTTGTTTTGCAGCGGTGTGGCTCCATATCTGTGATGAGGACTGTGATCTTGAAGTAACCACCACTTCTTCCAACACCTGTCCTTGCTTTTATTTTTTGCTTTTCTGTCTTTCAACTTACAATATATACACCATCATTTTAAACACTATTTTGCAGTTAAAATTCTGTTGCCTTTACACATGCATAGTCTCATTCACTCTCTACATAGCAATAGATACAATTTAGAATTTTCTGTACTTAAGAGTGTCCTAGCAGCAGTTAGGGTCTCACCTTAACATGTAGGACAAGAGCCCATTCTCACCCAAATGCCATCTTTCATAGCTTTCACATACAGGAACTGGAGACCCAGGATATGGAAACCATTCATCGTAAGAACAAGCAAAGCCATACAGGTACAGTGGAATGAGTTTGTGATATATTGCTCTATCCATCACCTCAAAGGCACAATTTTCATTCAAGCCATGGCTCACACTGCTGAATAGGGGTTAAATCAGAGACATGAGCCCAAATTTTCTATCAACAGATGGAATTTCATAGGAACACAAGTCACACTGGAATTATTGGTTGCATGGCCACCAATTTTTTGGCACCAATTTTTGCCAGTGTTCATAAGCAACTTTCAAAACTTATGGTTAGGGAATTAGAGCAAGCATGACTTAATTGCCTGTGATTCCATTCATTTATTGACCCAAGATTATACTTTTGGGTGCTTGGGAAAAAATAATTCTCCTGGTACTCAGGAGACCAAATGTCGAACCAGTTTCCTAAGTTTGTACAATCACTTTTGAACATTTCAAAGGCAATTCATATGTAAGAAAAATGTTTCTTGCTGCTTTAATGAACGTTACTAAGTAGCTCTGTCCCCCTCGCTCCACAATTCTCAGTCTCATGCACTTTGGTAATAGGATTCAAGATCATTAACCTGTAAATCATTGGTTCAAATATTGCGCAGGTCATTAGTGACTAGAAGGCATTAGTATCTAATGACTGGTTTCATTCCAGTGGACAAATAGTCACTGCCACAGCTGGCACTTGTAAATTATTTCAGTAGAGATCTAGGAAATGTACCAGGTCCAGATTTTGCTCCAGCCAATCTGATATCCCACCCAGTCTCCCTATTAATCTTTGAAATTAATTTCTTTCTTTTTCTCAGTGTTTTCAAGAGCAGCTCTTGGAACATTGTTGGGAAAAGACAGAACAGTCAGGGGAAAAAAATCATTTTTTTAATGTCTGCATCTAGTTTTCTAGAGATTTGTCTTGCAACTCAATCACTGTGGTCTGAAAAAAATCCAAAGGAACAGGAAATGCATTTCCCACAGATGGGATATTTTATAATGTCTCTCTCGTGTGTGTATTTCTCTGTTATTACCCAGAACAACCTTACAGTGTACTTACAGCAAGCCTCATCCATCCCGCAGCAAGCCTGTGATGATGGGACCCAAGGGCTGGAAGGACTCTTGTACGCCACAGAGGTCAGACCCTTGCAATCCAGACTAGTCCAACAACATCCATGTTACAAGCGCTGCCACACGCATAACACTTCCAACAGCCTCCAGCACACTTGAATTGGAAGCCAGGACAGATTACTGAGAAAAAAATACACCATTATTGCTCAGTTTCTTCTAATTTAAGTATTTACTACTGGGAACACAGCACTGGATTAGAAAGACCTTTGGTCAAACACAGTATACATTTTCCTAAGCAAGACCAGAAATATAAAGACCAAAAATCACAAAATGTGAAATGTCGTAGGAGTAAAGCAGAAGGAATTAAGGATATCATGAGTGCCCAAGGCACTAATAAGGAGGTTGTTTTTAAACAAAAACAACCAGTAGACCCCAAGTGCCAGATCTTTATAGGCTGCCATCTGACTACACAGGTAGTAGCCTTGTACAGCCACTCTCATGTATTTACAATAAGTTATTATATGAGTCAGAAGCCACATACTGACCTTTGCAGTCCATTAATTTTATTTTTTCCTCCTATTCAATTAGTACAAGACCTTGAGTCATTGTGGGTAACCCCAGGAGAATTGCAATTAAGAACTAATATAAAGCAAACATGTGGTGCAAAGCTCTGAAGTACTTTTGTCACCACATGCTTATGGTAATGAAACCATGATGAAGATTTTATTGCTGAGTAAAACACTTTTAAATGTACAGTCACTGACCTGCAAACTGTTCACATCGCAAACGTATTAGGACATTTGTCTAAAGATCTCTCTCACAGCTGAGAAATAAGCCAGGCTGGTTCTGAATAGTATTTAACAAACTAATCACCACCTACAGGTTTCTCAGATTGCAAATCCTCACATCTCCCACTGCAAACATGGCTTAGGTATTCAGCATGTAAAATCCAACTAATAAACAGTTTCAAGGGGTGTGTGTTTTAAGCCACTACCTGTCAAAAGCAATAAATTAAGTACTTATTTCTTCTGCACCTGTAACACAGGTCTGGGTTAGCACACATTGAAAATACTACTCCAGCAAGGACTAATTGTAGAAGGATGCATACTAATTGAAGCAGCATTTGCATTTCTTACTCTTACTTGTCAGTCCATCAACCACATCTTCAGACTCCATGATAGTTCAGAACTATGTCATGCAGCAATGCAACCAGAGAGAGGAAATATTTTAGTGTGGGCTCCATCCTGAAAATCCTCAGCACAGTCACTTATGAAGTCTCAATACCTTCTGTGTAAAGGTTAAAAACATGCAATAGGATAAAAAGGAAAACAAGTTGTTATTTATTATTTACCATAAGGTTGTTCTGGCTCACGCTACACAAAGGCAGCTGGAGGAAAGAGAGCCAATGCAAAGTCAGAGATGTGTTCCCTCTCCTCCCTGCCAGGTATCACCCTGAAGTGCCAATGACCTTGTGCTGCTTGTGGGATTTGTCCACTGTCCTTGCAACCCTCCTGCCTGTGTGGAGGACAAGAAGAGGTTTGGGGAGGTCATGTGTCCACTGCACAACAT
>NW_008601265.1:14221-21508 GCF_000691845.1 Merops nubicus | reverse complement strand
TCTTCCCTGGCTGTGTTCCCTGATGTCCTGGGTTTTGCCTGTGCCAGGGTCAGTCTTTGTGGGGCACTATTGCTCTGAGCCTGACAGAATTAGGCCCTGAAGGACTTAAAAGGCACAAACTGATGTTGTCCATATTTTACCTCACATGCATAAAAATAGCTCACTCCAGTTTCCAAAGCAAACAGTTAATCTTCATAAACATAACCTATATTTTCTGAAGGAGGAGAGGAAGAAAGAATACTCTCTGCAAGTTTGTTATCTTTGACATATCTTTTCCTAAGCTTGTTGATTGCATTAATAAGGCATAAGACAACACATATATTAAAAATCCCACATTTAAATCTTATTTTGTTTGATCTACAACAAACTGACAAATAAAAAAAAAAATTCAAAGTTATAGGTGATACTTTATTTTAGAAAAGGCATAGAAATCTAAGACACAGACTGAGGACAGCAGAACCTTCTCTAGCTGAAATTTGTAACTTGTGTTGCATTAAATCAGGCAATTAACATTACAATATGGAGGCACAAAGGCTGATAATTCTTGGGTTTTCTGAATTTTTTTGCTTAGAGCTTGACGGCGACACAAACTTGCAATAGAGGGTAACATGCATCTCTGGCACATCAGGAAGGAGCCTCGGGAGGAATTCAAAGGTTCCTATTTTGTCTTGGTCAGAGGGCAAAGCATTTCACCGTGTGCTTGAAAAGGGCTCTTGCTTATTGCTTTCTACTGCACTTCCACTCCTCACTACAGTCATATCCAAAGTAAACAGCTAAGCACTTTGGAGAAATGTTCATTCCCCCATCATAGCAGGGATGAACCTCTGGGAGGGACCTTGAGATACCCTTTATAGCAAGCTAGAATCAGGGAAAAAAAAAATTATTCCCAGAGTTTCTGTTCCTTCTATAAAAATGAAACAGATAAATGCATTAATGCATTTCTGCATGAACATCCTAGAGCAGATACTACAGTAAACCAGGGAAACAGCAGTTCTAGCAAATAAAAACACCAAACTGCTTTTAAAAAGCTACATCTCCAAGCTTCTACTGGGTAAGTGTACACCTGATCACACAGAAAATAAAAATGGCACATGATGCCAGCAGCGGCTGAGCTGCAGAAGATGTTATCAAATCAAAACAGTTAGGTTATACAGAACAGTCATTTCTTGCCACTCTGGCTTGACTTCACAGATCCTCTGTGCAAGTTTATGAACCCTTTACAGTGGCACCAGATTAGCTGCAACTGCTGTCCTTTCTTTGGCCATAAAGCATACAAGAAACACAAGAGAGGGATAATTTGTGCATAATGCGTATCAAGTTCAAACAAGACATTTTCCCCAGTTCCCACACACCCACCCAATTCTGTGATCTTTAGATTTAATGTCATGTATTAATTTATATTTGACTCTTTGATTAAACCAAGACCTTTAGCCTTTGCAGCTGATATTTTTAAAGCAGAACAAAGGCAGGTTCCCCTCCCAAAATTTTTCTGCAAGCATACACAGACAGTGATACTGATGAAACTACTTCCCCTGAAGTTACCTAGGGCAGTCACAGGTAAAAATTTGCAGAATGAGGCCAGAAGAGACACTAGACTAGTGGGCTATCTGACATCAAAAATAAGTGTGCATACATTAAAAATTATGGCCTTGAAAGGACAGGTCCATAAAAACCAAGGGAACAGAAGTCTTTTGCATGTCCCATGGAGTTCTGCCCAGGATGCCATGTGGACAACCCAACCCATGCATGCCAAGAAAAACTAGCCATTTTTTATCCCCTTTTCCAAAGAGCGTAAATGGCCCACTTGAATTCCTACCAGGCTTTTTTGGGTGGAGAGAGGAATGAGGTTTTCCAAGTAAGCTATGAAATTATAAAATTTATTACTTGGAGACTATAGTTCTTGAGTCAAAATGGTTCTGTTCCTTTGACTTTACGTGTCCTAGTTGTATGGGAAATGTTCACAGCCAACAAGCATTTAAGGGGCTTCCATGTCAGCTCTTGCTAGGTAATGAAGCCTCTCTTGTGAAGTTTTCACAGTCAATAAAAGCAATAGGTGAATTTCATTTATTTCTCCTATGTATCAGCAGACTTATACACTTTTATATCTCTGGAATATATACATTATTAGATCCTTGTATGTACCCGTCACTGTGAAGTTCAAGAGCTGCTCATCTTGAAACAATGTACACTATCTAAAATGCCCAGTACCTAGTTCTAATTCTGCAGTTTCAGACCACTATTAATTGTTCCATATGCTTGTGAATGAGCAAGTGAAGCTTTCTTGACTTTGTTCCTACTCATCCCCATATTTGAGCAAGTGGTCTAATTATTTTACATACAATTCAAACATTTTTATGAAGGTGCTGGGAGACATTCTGTGCTTAAAGACAGTAAAATTCATTGTAATTTTATGACAATTTGAAGTTCATTTGCACATCTCCCAAAAAGAACACAAAACCAGCGTCACTGCATGGACCTTTCTTGATCTAGGTAATAAAGTGTTACCTGTACTGTGGATGTTATGTCTTGAGATCTGACTTACATTAATCCAAAATTATCATCCTCCATGTCAGCGGGATTGCACAGGATGTACAGCAGCTCTGCCATGGGATGGGAACATCCACAGACCAGAATCAAGTTTGCCTGAAGTGTTTATAAGCCTCAGTTTACAATCCAATGGTCCCATCGACCTACCTGAGAACTGCTGCCCCTGTTTGCATTCTCCAGATTGCATTTCTTCCACTCCTGAAACAGCTGTTTACTCCACAGATCGTCACAACCATTCATCCCTGCAGACACAGGCAGCAGCTTTTCAAATTTGTCCACAAGTCTAGCCTTGACTAGTCTTTCCCAAGGGGCCATTTCAAAATGCAGGCCTGCTTCTGCTCAGTGATATTTTCTCCTAGGTTGTTAAATAATTTTGTGCAAGCTTCCATCTGCTTTACCCTTTAGCGTGGTTATTTTTCACAATATGGTAAATGCACCCTTGGCAAAGCACCACAGCAGAGTGAAGCTCCTTATCTGCAGAAAAGGTACATTCAGGGCAACAGCAGGGAAAGCTTCCTCCTAATGTCTGCACTTTAATCCTGCCCTGGAGAGTTTCCTGACAGTGTTACACTCTTGTTAACGACAGTCGTCAGCAGCTGACCGCTCTCCTAGCACAGATGGACTCTAGGTATTCGTAGCCAAGAGTTATTGCTGAAGCCATTCATTGGTATGTCTTCAGCTTGCAATTCATGCTCAGACTCTTGCATTCCAGCAGCTTTTGCTCCACGTTGCTTACATCAGCTGGCACCAACATCTGCCCAAAGTTTAAAGCCCAGGTCTCGCTGAATCAGTACAGACTACAGCAATTTCACTCCAACACAGCAGAGTCCTGAACACTGTACTGAAACAGTTCATCAGTTTTATTCCAATGCTTAACATTACGCAATTGGATATTACACCAAATTTCCCTGTGTCTGAACAGCAGTGCTATGACCTGCCAGGTAGGCTCTTCAGGAAGTGCATGGTCAGGGATAGACTGGAAAGGATCCACACAAGTCACCTGGATGCATGGAGAGCAGGTGGGCTTGCAGGTCCCTGTGGATGGAAGCCAGCAGTCGCTTCCTCAAAAATGGAGTTAGTGAACACGCTTAATTGTTGCTAGTACCAGCAAAGAAAGAAAGCCAAACATCCACTACTTTCTCACTTAAGATATTGTTTTAAATGATACTGGAGCAGTTTCTGCTCCAACAAAACAAGTCAGATATTTAACATCTCTGCTGCTTCCAGTATCAGCTGTACCAAACACTGAGAACTAAGTGAAGATGGTCTTGGCCGGATTTGTGACAGTCATTAGTCCTTCGATGACTGATCAGAGTCAGATTTTGTTTATTTTACCTTGTTTACACAACGGGGAAAAAAAAAAAAGAAAAAAAAAAAAAGGAAGTCTGATCCTTAAAGAACAGTTTTACCTGGATTTGTTTTTACTTACGCTACTGTGAATCAGAAATAGTGTCATTTAGCTCTGTGCTGTTATCTTAGGGTAAAACTGCAATGAAATATAAACCAAGGGCATTGTATTTAGAATAATGGTATCAAAGATCCCTCTCTTCATAGGAAGTATTGTTGAAAGAGGGGTTTAACACAAGGCTTTAATGGGACTTCTACACAATTTTCCAAGAGTATTTTTTCCCTTTTTCTCTTCTTGCATATTATGAATGTCATTCATCCATAAGATTGCAATATATCCTACAAGTCTAAATATAGGACTAACCACAATTCTGAGTAAGAAGCAGTAATTAAAAATAAATAAAACAGTGCTTAGACTAAACTCTGAATCCACAGAAATGAGGGTGTTCAACTTAAGTTCCTTTGACAACCCCCCATCCCTTCCTTCATAACATGTGCATGGAAGAAAAGGCAGAGGTGGAGTTAAAGTTGTCATGACAACTTTGCCTGTAAATTACCTGTCTTTTGTAAATCAGCTACTTTGGGCTATGTGTTGCTCAGCAAAGCTCTTGACAGAGAATGAGTCTCACAAAAGCAGTCTGACGGATCAATACCTTGGTTTTAATTTTAACAAAAACACTTATGCACATATATATATATAGCCAGAAAGAACAAAGACTGAACTTGTGATACATCCAAGCATCAGGTAAACCAGAATATTTTGTGTCTTCAATTCAAACAGTAATACTAGCAAGATTTTTTAATTTTATTTTTAGTGTCCCTTAACCTACATATAGGAAAATTGCATGTGATACATGAGCTGGCAAAGAGGACATACTCATTTACCAGTCTCCAATACTACCAAGCTATATCAATTTTTTTGGTAGGAGCATAATTGGAAACTACCTCCTCCTAGAGGAAATGAGATAAACTCACAAACAGCACATAGATACTTCTTTGCAGCAAGAACTGTATCTCAAATCTCTTTGCATAGTATTAAATACTATATATTTCCTCAAATATGCTTAACCACTAGACTTCACAGCAGAAAGAGTCTCACTTTTCTTTCTTCATATTCCTACGTGTGGCGCTTTCACTACAGCCACCATCCTAGTAAAGTTAATAAAAAACCATTTGTCCTGTGTTCTTGAAAGTCCTCACTGAAGAAAGAAAGAGATCCTATTTAATCTTGTAACAGATTTCTCTTGCAAATTATGATTTCAAGTAGTAAACAGCCATCTTTAGAAAAGATATTTCCTGTAAAATACTTTCAAAATCCTAAGTCAGACAAGGGTTTAAATCCAGTATCTGTGCAGACTGACAAGCTCAAACTGCTTTCTAATTTGGCTTTTCCTATCAGCTCCTGAAAATGTCACCAAGACCTGCTGATAAAAGAAGCTCAGAGAAGAACTGCAAAGCTACTATTTTTTTTTTTCTTCCACTCACCTCGAAAAGATAATCTTTATCCAGGAGAGCCTTCCCCAAAATAGGAGCTCTGCTGTATGGGCAGTGTGTGTAGGTAGCACAAGTCGCAGTCCACGACTGTGATTCCTGGGCACTGCAGTAATGTGCTTAACAGTGAAATAAGAACCACAACAGCACAATATTAGCAAACATCAGTAAACTCTGCATCTGGTCCAGATTTTCTTATTTCATGGAGTTTTTTCTTTTTAAGTGTATCCACAGCCCAAGATCTCCACCTGCTCTGCATTAGACCTACAGAAGTAAAATTTTCACTTTTTCAGTGACTGTTTTTCTACTAAGCATACGCAGAGCACCATGGGATCAGAGTAAAGGAGATTACTCAGGTGCTGCTAAAAGGTTGAACCGTTTGCCCCCAGGGGGTCCCTGTAACTTGGTTAAGACACGTAGCTGTTAAAAGCTGTTGAAATGATGGTGCTAAAAAACTTAACAAGCACCACAGTGAAAAGGCTGGCTAAAATAACCGAATCAGGAAAACAAAGTGAAGTTGAATAAAAGAATCAGGGAAAAAAATAAAAGCAGGGGAAAGAGAAAGGGCAAAGAGATAGGCAGATCTGATAATCACCTGAAATCAGATTTCTCTTCCGTTCTTACTTTCTCTTACTCTTCCCCCCTCCCCATTTCCTAACTCCTAAACTCCATTTATACAACTCTTTGGCCTCTACTGTCAGTTTAGCATTCCAAATCCTCATGTTGAATATGATGAAGTCAAGCAGGTTCAGTGAAGATCACTGGGCTCAGTTTACTCCTGGAATAATCTCCCCCAAATCCATGGAGTTACATGAGGGATGAGCTGGAACCAGTGATGTTTTCTGAATCTTCTGAGATCCAGCTTCGGAGCTGTGCCAACTCCAGACTGATGATACACACTGAAGGATTTTCCAAACACAGCAGAGGAGAAAGAAAAAATATGAGCTCCTTGGGTGGTTTTCATCACCATAGTTGTACTACATCTGCCATATATCAGAACAGTTCCCATGCTTCCTACCCAAGATTCATAACAGCTCTAAAAAAAACCACTATACTTCACACCATGTTGAAAAACAAATTTCTCCATAGCTGCAGAAATATACTTTTTGAGATACAATGGCAAGGAACACCATGTCCTTTAGAGCAGCTTAACAAAAGAAATGATCTGATTCCTAGAAAGCCTTTTGCAATCTCTGGTTCTTTATCTGCAAAATCTCTGCAGCTATTTATTCGTGAAGCAATAATCCTCTCCCTTTGTCTCACTGAAAACTTCTTCCTGGGAGATAAAAAATAGTTTGTATGAATCTGCTGTATTGCTTGTGAGTAGTAATAACAAACTCACATCAAAGCTGTATTTTTTCTATTATTATTTTTACTGCAGTAGTGCTGGGAGCCCCTTGCTGGCACTGGATGTCACTCTATTGGAATTTCATATACATGGGGTAAGAGACATGGACTTATCTCACCAATCAGATGCACTGCATTTTAAATGGAAGAGGCAAGGTAAACAATCAGAAAATAGGACTGCAAAAGACCTTAAGAGGTCCTCTATTCTATATCTGGATGCATGGTAAATTCATGGCTGACCAGCTACTGCTATTGGTTGTTTCACCCGTTTTATAGATGGAAAATTAAAACATTGTGTTATGCCCATGAAGCCTATTGACTGGCTGTGGCAGAAGTGGAAGTTTAACACAAATCTCACAAGTCCTGGTTGATTGAGTCCATGAAAATATTTTATGTTAACTGAACTTGGGATTCTCCAAGGAAAACAATCATAAACCTGCCTTCTCTATTTGCTATGAAACAGTAAGTTAAAATAAAGAAAATCTAACTATCAGTTACACTTTTTTATTTGCTCTTCTGCACTCAGGCATACCTTAAAAAAAAAAAAAAAAAAAC
>NW_008601265.1:1710-14142 GCF_000691845.1 Merops nubicus | reverse complement strand
TTTCCCTATCAGTAAAAAACACAACTCTATGCCATATATAATATATGAAAGTCACACTATACAAAAATCCACAGAAGATAAAATACTAAAATCAAAAGCACTCTGTATCTGACAAAGACTTTCTACACACTGCAATGCATCTTTTCCCGTGTATTGTGTCTATTCCATGCAGCAATATACATGCTTAATATCAGATAAGCTCATCCTTTTAGTCAGTTATAGTAGATACTGAGCTTTCTGTTTCAATGCAAAAGAAAAAAATAGTTCCAGTTCTTTTCTATCACCATGTTATCATTTCTTCTCTGGGCTGTAGTGTAATCACCCGCTTTCATAGGTTACTCTTTCTACTTTCTATGTCAAGTAAGTTTCATACATTGATGCAACAAAGGCAAGATTAATCTGGCATTCCTCTTTACTATAAATCTTTCGATTCGTTGCTGAATGGACTGTTCTCAAGTATTGCTATCTAACTGCAAGGGACAATGCTGTTTATCATTCCTCCCTGAAAGCAGCCATCCAGATCTAGATATTACAGTACTTTGAATTTAGAAACCATGAATATAAATGTGTTCCTACCAAGAGCAAGCAGGAATTAAATGAATGTTTATTTTACATCTAAAGTACCTTTTACATTTATGTGTCATCTACGACATCTAGATAAAAATCCCACCAAAATAGACAGCTAACACTGAAGATTTCTGAATAAGCAATGTAGAAGTTCAATACTAATGAAATGCAGATCACACAAAATAAAAGTATAAGTAATTGTACTTAGTCAAAAAACTAATGGAGCATTTCTCCCTTGGAAACTGTTTTTGTTTGTTAAGCCAATACATCCTGGGAGAACTCCCTGCCGAAGTCTAATTCTTGTTTTGGGGGGAAAAAAAAAAAAAAAAAAGGAGAAAAAGGAGCATTCGTTAGAATATTTCAATGTATTATTTGAAATCATTGCTTCAAAATGTTTTTACATCATATGAAATATACCCTATACATTGAAACTGAAACAACCAAACCAATGTGACATCTTCATTCACATTAAATTTCAGCTATTTTCTTTCCAACTTGGAAGTGAAAGGACATTTCATATGTTGAATTTCCTATCAGATAAGAAGGTTTTGGTTTCCAGAGAATGCTTACTCTTTACCAGATGAAGAGTTCCTTCCACTAGGCATCCTGCTCTTCAAACACAAGCTTCTACAACTAGCAAAGCTGAATATTATAACACACAATATATTGAACCACAGCAGAAATTAATGAAGCAATATCTTTTGTTGGTGACAGCGCACCAGAAGGAACATTAAATCTCTTGCCCATGGTACAGAGCAGAGATATCCTGTAGTTTTTGACAGACTGGTATCGTCCTAATGACTAAACAAGCCAAGCCTGTTGTTTACATCAGCTGAGGTGCTGATCCTGTACACATGCCTACTTTTCTTGAACCAACAAGCTACACTGTGATGGTGCTTTCCCCAGGAGATGTCCTTAAGTTCTACCAGAGGTTCTCAAATGTCAGCCAAGGAGGTGTTACCTCTGCAGCAGGATGGGGCAAACCCTTGTATCTATAGTCTAGAAAATCATCTTCACTTTAGACCAATGGAAAGATTCTAAAGCAAAGGAAACAAACAACTTTAAATGGGTGAATGAAGGACCCATTTAAAGAATAAAAGAAAGGATTAAAGTGGATGAATGACTACCTAGGAATGGAGGAACTTAGGAGCTAAGAAGGTTGTTCATTATTGATGGGTGCCCTTTAAACACTTAGACACTACTTAATCTGAGTAGCTGACCTCTGGGAAGGCTTACAGTGATACTGGTGAAGACTAGTTTATTAAGCTCAGAGGAACAAATGGTAATTGGTATTTTTTATCAGACTCTTAATCTTTGTTTCTGGGGAATGATGCAGACAAAGTGCTTCACCGCACAGGCAAGGATCCGTTTCTTGGGAGAAAGGCTAGGAAAATGGTAAAGTAGCAATATGGCTATCTGCGAGAATAGAAGTGCAATAGTTTACACTGAGAAGGTGTTAAAACTGAGTGCAGGTTTTGGAAACTCCTCCCTCTTCCTGAGAGAAGAACCTGGCACCTGCTCCCCACCTCAGCATGCAACTGAAGGACCCAGTGTAGGAAAACAAAGTCAATCAGACTTTCTGATCTCACACATCTCTATCAGAAATGTGAAGTTTAACAAAAGTTCAAAGGACAGATAAAATTGTCACAGAGCATGAAGAGCAAGAACCAAAAAAAAGAAAGAGTTGCTTTTGATGCCTGATGGAAAGACGGAAGTGCTGTAATGGGACAACTGAGTTTCTTATGACTGATCCAAGAGCAATGTTTAAAGGACTAATGCTGTGCCATTACTGAAGAGGGTGTCTCCTGTGTTTCTGCTGGAGGGGAGATGTGTAATGGATAGTAAATTTTGCAGCTTCTTTTTTGTGAGCTTTCTCTGAGGTCCTTGAAATCAAATCAATGTCTTTTTTTCTCATCAAGCCTCCACTACATTATGAGTAGTTCAAATGTTTAGGGGGTCTTATTAATGGAAGGTTACCTCATCATAAGTACAATACCATTGGTTAGCCTCCTTTTCAATGGAAGTCATTAGCAATACAGTACCTTCAAAAATGTGCTTGGAGAGCTTGATCAGGCAAAGTGCTAGCTCCATCTAAAGAAAAACCTGCAAACAAGATTAATCTGAAGCATGGAACTACTGCTATTGATTTCAGTGGGATTATTCACATGCAGGAGCAAGAACAAAATACCTGTGCTGAATGAAAAAGGTGTAAAAATCATAATTTGCTGTGTGTGCATGCTATTTAATGTGCACCCTTGCTGTTTCAAGATTGCAAGACCTGACTATAGCCAGTTGCAGCTATAATATAGGAATCTGCCATACTGCCTTTGCTGGTAGGGAAGGTTCTTTTTTGGTTACCCTGATAAAGTTTGAACAACTTAATTCTGTTCCCTTTGCCACAAGTTGGATTTTTAGCAGGAAGCAGTATGTCTGGAGATAAGCAAATGGAGAATCATTACAGGTTCATTTCACAATTTACCTTTGCTGTATCTGAAAAAGAAATGGACATAGGTTAATCTTCTTCTCCTTAAAGGAGAAGCAGAAAGGCTGCCTTGAGCAAAATTAAGAAACAATTTTCTTTTCTTACTGTTCCCATTTTATCTCATCTTCCCATTTCATCCTGAAGCTGCTGCCAATAGTGTTAGTTGTGGAATTAATGTCTTGCCAAAACAGTGAGAAAAGACTTCTAAACAGTAAGATCTATTAAATTATGCAGTAGTTTCCACAAGGGAAAGGACAGGAGCCTTACTGCTTAAGTAGTTAAGTAGCTTGGAAAAGGGAAATGCAAAGTCCTGCACCTGGGTAAGAACAACTGCAGGCACCAGCATATTGTGGGGCCCATCCAACTGGAAAGCAGTTTGGCAGAAAAGGATCTGGGGGCCCTGGTGGACATCAGGTTGAACATGAACCAGCAACGTGCCCTTGTCACAAAGAAGACAAATTGCATCCTGGGCTGCATTAGGCAAAGCATTGCCAGCAGGTAGAGGGAAGAAATCCTTCTCTCTACTCAGCACTGGTGAGGTCACACCTGGACTACTGTGTCCTGTTCTGGGCTTCCCAGTATAAGAGAGACATGGACATACTTGAGAAAGTACAATTAAGGGCCATGAAGAAGATGAAGGAACTGGAGCATCTCTTCTGTGAGGAAAGGCTGAGAGAGCTGAGACTACTCAGCCTCGAAGACAGAAGTCTCACCGTGACCTTATCAATGTTTATAAATACCTGAAGGGAAGATGCAAAGAGGTCGGATCCAAGCTTTTTTTCAGTGGTGCCCAGTGCCAGGAACAGAGGCAGTGGGCACAAACTGAAACACGGGAGGTTCCCTCTGAGCATCAGGAAACACTTTCGTACTGCGAGGATGACTAAGCACTGGCATAGGTTGCCCAGGGAGGTGGTGGAATCTCCATCTTTGGACATATTCCAAAGCTGTCTGGACATGGTCCTGGACAACCAGCTCTTGATGGCCCTGCTTGAGCAAGAGAGTTGGATTAGACAACCTCCACAGGCTCTTTCCAGCCTCAAGCCTTCTGTAATTCTGTGAAAGCAAGCAATCAAAACCATATAATAGAATCAACCCTCTATTAATGTGTTAAAAAAATATGATGATAAGGCACTAAAACTGACCTTTCACCATATCTAATATTTGTAATTAAAGTTCTTATTCATACATAACATTCATTGATGTCAGTTATCTGTATTACATGAATCAGCCTAGGTACCTTGACTGTTTTCAGGGAAGAAATACAGAATAGTGCTTGTTATTGGCAATTTTTCTAAAATGTATCACTGAACAACAGGTAAATAAACACAACCACATATCATAGACCTTATCTGTCATGCTCAAAGTTCCAAAAATGACAGAGGATCAGCTTAGTTAAGTTTTCTTAACTAAGGAAAAAATGACAATTAATTATTTGCTTGACCATCTTGTCTGTTCTTCTCAGCCCAGAGTAGACTACCAATTTCTAAAACAGTGGAAAGATACAGCTAAAAACATTCAGTGAATTAATTTTATTATCTTATCACTATATACTGCAATATTTAAATATCTTCCATATAATATTCGTAATAGCAAAAGTGCCATGATCTCTAGGGAACTTTTATCTATTCTTGCTTGAGATACAAATATCTTGGCTGACTGGTTACTTTACTCATTTTTTCAAGGTTTAAGATTAGTTCTAGGAAGTCTGATGGCTCTTGGAAAAGCTGGTACAGAGGTGAACAACGTAGAGTTACGAGTGACATTTTAGCTGTGATAGAAGGTCTTGTTTAAAAAGGGCAAGATTTTGAAGCACTTGCAGAATAAGGCCAGTCTTGGCAATTGCCTCATCTTCCCAAGAAATTTGACCCCCTCTGACTAAACCAGTTTAGTAAGTCTTTCATATTTAAAATATGAACTGCTGTGAGTGAGTAGGCTCACTAAAAGCTGCTTCTCCAAAACAGGAAGGATGCACTACCCAAATTGTTTCCTGTTGTTCAACCAAGTTATGAATAAGGCTTGTACTTTGCGAAAGTTCTTTGCTATTGGATTTAAATATTATTTTGTTTCGCACCACTTAATATGTATTCTGTTGTTAGAGTACCAGAAGAAAGGTGCAATCACAATGAAAGTGAACTTGCTAAGAATTTCTACTCCGACTATTGACTGAAAGTATTTCTGCTGTTCTCACCAAAGCTCTGTTTGACATCTTCTCTGCTGACAGAACAAACTATGTCTGACAGCAAACAATATTGAGTATCCTGGTCCAATTTTACATTCTCCTTTATTTTATTTTTAAGTGTGCTGTCTTATTATTCTGTCTGAATACAAATCTCCCACTTGATTTAAAAATGCATATAACTCTGGGAAATCTGCCCCAGCATTAATGAGAAATGGCACCATCCATTTATCAGGAGCTCCTTCAGCTTCGCTGTTGACAAAGGAACCTTTGTGAGTGCACAGGAAAACGAGGAAGGAAGGGAGAATATTTTCTGATGGTCTGTCTTCTCTGCATCAATTATCTCAAGTTATTATACACAAGTAGTTCTCTTTCGGTCAGTGTATATATCAAGTAAGAAATTCATGCTGCAAAGCCACCACCAACTAACACAGGCCTGGTCTGATTAACAACAGAATTATTGGTTTGATCCCAGATGCTGTAGCTCATACACGTTACTGGCTCGTGTCAGCAGCATTTGACCTCAAAGCTGCATCCAGCAAGCCATCTGGATCAAGCTCACAGCCCATTTAACATGAGCTAGAAACATTTATCAGGACAATAAAGCTTTCAGACTAGCAGCCCTCTCAGAGTATGAAGCTTGTTATGGAACCAGCATCAGCACTGGAAGCTGCCAGCACATGTTAGCCCCATTCCTCACATATCATCTGAAAGGATCTCCCCTTGTGCAGAAAGGCATGTCAGACAGCACAAATGAGAGAGTAAAGCAGGTAACTATGATCAATGAAGAGAAATATGTCTGTGACTGATAAGGTTTATTCGCTTTTCAAAATGGGGTCTGACAGCACAGATCAGTCAGGAGATGAGCCAGATGGCAGTCTGTCATTGCTCAGAAGTAAAAGCCCTTACAGCACACCCCTGGTTCCACCTTCATTGATACCTGATATGTGCATTACCAAACAGTAAAAATTTGATCTGGGTCAAAGAAGAGCACATAACTGGATTTCTTTTGTGCCAGAAAAAAAAAAGATATGATATTTACATCAGCTTCTTGCCCCTTGGAAAAGATAGTCGATACCCAGTCCACAATAAGAGGAGAATGACATGAGACTGCTTCTGCTCTAGAATAGAATCCACTGGCACAAAGTCATCCCTTCAAAAGGAAAAAGCCTTACATTTGAATTGGCAGGATGAGCTTGCATCATTTCTGTGTTTACATCATGTGTCTGCGGGGGTTTTATCTGGTTTAGTCTTTTAAAGTGGAGCTGTACACCACAGCTTCACTGCCATACATGTTCAGCACTTTCTGAGATTCCATGTTCATCACTCTAGCTATGAGGCAGTGCCTTTATGATGCACACAGGTTTTATTTAATCTACTTTAGATGCCAATAAAGCAGGTATCTATGTCTAAGCTAGGCATCGGAGCCTCCTATGACAGTGAAAAGAAAGAAAGGAACACGTGGAGCATGACTTGCCTGATTTGTTTTGGAAGCCCTTTTCATAACATGATGACTCTAGCCCTGGAAACCACCATAACTTTACATTGACCTGAAAGACAAACCACACGACCAGCTGAAATGCAGTTCCCTGTATGAAATTTAAGTAGTCAAATGAATCCCACAAATGCAAATTAGAGTGAAACTACCAGTCCCTCCAGTGTAGGTGTCTCTGTCTGTATACTGTCAGGTGGCTGCTACTGTTACATGGTTGTTGAATTTGGCCATATTTTGTCCTTCAAATGAAAGTCAACCTTTTTTTCCCAGAAGCTTATAATTCACCTTAAAGGACTACCAGAAATATTTTATCACCTGCTCTGGTGTTAAAACATTTTCTAAAAGCATCTGCTAGACAGGAAGAAATGTGAAGGGGAGATCATTCAGGGAACTCTATCAGAAGACTAAGTGGACTGTGAAATACTCAAATATATGGTAATTATCAACTTAATAGAGTATGTATTCTGTTCTGATTGGTGATGGGGAGTCATTTAAACAATCAGAAAGATTCCAATTTGTCAGTACAGCAGTCCTAAAATTGGATTTTAAAAATATCATGCCAGGACATTGGGAATTATAATTACTAAAGAACATGCTGTGTACCTAATTTTTTCACAGTTCCTTGATTTTTGCTAATGAATAACTGGAAGCACAAATACTATTTGAGTTCAGAGGGTTGGGTTTTTTTAAGGGACTAGTGAGCTGTGGTTCCTTAGTTACCCTATGCCTGACTGAAACCACTTTCAAGGTGGCCAGTGCTCAGGACAATGGATGTTCAGCTGTTTCCAAATATCCGGGCATTTAGAGTTGCTCAGGTAGCTTTTCTAAACACTAACCCATCACTATAAGAAACATTTTGAGAATCTTTGTCCACTTACTTGCTTGCGTTTTCACAAGAGACAGACAGACTGGACCTGCCTCTAAAGATGGATGGAGACAGATGGAAGCTCTCTCTGCCCATGTGCTGAGTCGGACATACGCAAGCTAAACGCTGCTCAGCAGTTGCATAGCTGTATTAGCACAGCAGTGTCAACACAGCTACACAACTTCTGGAGCAGAACAGATGAGGCACAGCACTGTGCAAACACAGCCAAACAGTTTCTGGATGCTGTTTGGTGTAGCCCAGCAAATATGATTTTTTTGCCATTCTTAGTGAAAGGCCACATATTTTTTATTGACCTGACAGCAAAGAGTGTCAGGATTTGTTTGGGCTTGTCCTGGCCTGAGCTGATAATTAGCTGGTTTTATTTAACTGGGGTAGGAAAGGTCCAGCAGTCAGGTTTGCTTTGGGTTAGCTCGAGTTTATAGTGATAGCAAGTAGATTTTCTGTGTAGATTAAATTACCTGCGATCCTAGAATAAAATATGGTTTGCAAGAATGCAAACACAGGATGATACTGGAGCTCTCAGACTATAAACACAAATCCCAATAGTCAGCCAGTGGTCACTACAGGCACACAACTGTCTAAATCAGTTTAGATGTAACAGAGACTATAAAACTGAGTAACAGAGAACTAAAGAAAAGAAAGGCCGTGTAATACAGATTGTATTAAGAAAATAGGCAAACATAAGCCCAAACTGACCCCAAAACAGTGGAGAAAGGGACCTTCAGCCACCAAACTCTATCTGGGGACACTGGTGGCTGCTGAAACCTCCTCCAGCCACTCTGTTGTCAGTCCCAGGACCCAGAGGGACACTGGAAGGTGCCATCCTTCCAGGTGCCATCACCAGAGAAAAGGTGGCAATATTTTAATTTTGCAGTTACTAGGATTTGGGTTTAACACTGGATTTCTTTGTAGCTGCCCTATAACCTGGGAAGAAAAATGCCAGATTTTTTTCAAAAAAAATATTTACCATAAGATTAATTTCACTTCATTTTAGATATTTGCAGTGTCAACATCTACATTTGATCTAGTCATCCGGGGCTCCCACTATAGTCAACGGAGTGAAACAGGTATTTTTAGGGCATGAATTATCTGATCTGTTTTAGAAAACTGCTTTAGACTGCCAGGAACTAGCACCCTATAACAGTTCATTTCCTTCCGCTGACTATAAAAGGGCTCAAGGCAACTAATTCAGAGAGGGACAGTTACAAGGACTGTGACAATACAATTCCTGCCTTCTACGTTTATGCAGTATCACCATTTTCTTATTTACAGATCATTTCAATGAGTAATTACTCATTGGCCCTTAGAAAGCATGGCCCCAGGATTTAATTATAAAACAACACTGTCAGAAGTATGGATCACACATTTGAAAGGAATTTGCATTATGCCAATAATACTAACAACAAAACTAATAAACAAAGCCATAATTTCAGAGGTACTGCTGATTTCAGAAGAAATAGATGGGAACTATAGAAAATCAACACTTTTCCAGGAGGTAATTCAGCATCTTCCAAAATTACAGTCTTATAAATCAGGAAGCTCAGCTACAAGGATCATAACTTAAAAAGCAAAAGCACAGCTGCAAGAGCAGAGGGAGAACTCTGGCAGCGAATCCCATAGGAAGCAACGAGGATTTGGCAAGTTTCATCCCTCTTTTATACTAACCAGCACGTTATTAGGGCATCACAGAGGGCAGGACTATCCTGAGCTCAGGGCTTCCCAACAGAGAGCTCTTTCCTGATCCCCTGGCAGTGCAGCCACCTCCTGCCTCACCTCAGGGCTCAGCCTGAAAAAGGACCAGCCCTCTGAGGCACCGGTTACCACGCTGGTCTCTGAGCGAGACAACTCAGCTCCATGCACGTTTATAGCTCCATAAACGACAACAATACCAACAATTTACTAACTTCTGATAAAGACCGACTTCTTGGGAATTGCTGATACCTCTGTTTCTATGGGAAATAAATCTCTCTGGAAGCTTTGCTCTGCTGCTTTCTGAGCACACGAAAGTGCTGCTGAAATTCCTAATTGCAAATTAGACTTTTGACAGAGGAAGGCAGAGGAGACAGATTGAAACAGCCTTAAAGTGCTTTTCTCTTCCTGATGGCAGAAGAGTTCATAATCCAGACAAATTAACTGATTGCAAGAAACAGCATTAAGACAGCGGTGTGAAGTGTTGCGGCTGGCAGCTGGTGGCCAGGGACTAGAATGTGCTCAACCTCTTGGCACAGACCCTGGCGCTGGCCAAGATGCACATTAAGAACAACCGAGATGTGCCCTGGGATATTTTGTGGTCCACATACAGCAGCTTTACCAGGTGGGCCAGAAAAGTGAGGTTCTCAGCAGATGAGATAGCTAGGGCTGCAATAAACCTGAATCTGCTAGAAGTCAGTCTTTGCATATCCTATTGGCTGAACCACTCCAGGTTTAGCTGAGCTGTCTTTCTGTGGCTTTACAACACTTCAAGGAGATTTTAGAGGCATTTTGTGATTACTGATGTCTTTCTATACGTCGAATAAAAAAAATAAAAAAAGGCTACAGACCTTTCAGAATATTTTTTCTAACACTGTAATAGTTACACATACAGAATAATTATTTTCAGTACTCGTACAGTACCTTCCTTCAGCTTTCATAACAACTTCCAAACATTAATGAGCTATAGGCTTAATTTACAAACTCAGCTTCAGTGACTCAGCAGTCCTAAAAAAAATACAGTCATTTGTCTGTGTTCTCTGCCTACAGCTTTAGATACATAACTCTAGTCACTCATATCTGAGAATGTAAGCTGTGGAGACTTGAAGGAGAGGTGGGAAGAGATCACAGATCTTGTCACATTTAGTCATGTATCTTCCCCAAAAGACTGTATTTCCTCTTATGCCTCAACGATGTGAGGGAAACTTTTTTTTTGCTTCTAATAAAGCAGGAGAATGCTGGCTTACTAACACCCTGTCAGTACAGTGTGCACAATGAAGAATGAAGGTTTCCCTGATTGCCCATGGCTTGGGAAGATGGGCTGTCTTGAGTTTCTACCTGTCCTCAAAGAAAAAGAACACAGAGTGGCTGTGACATTGTTAAAATGAGACTGCCGGTTCACTGAGCACATTAGTTTAATTTCAGTTACAAGATTAATGAACCTTATTTTTGATGCACAGGCTCATGATTCATTCTGAATATTTTTGCCGCCTAGATATCCCTGTACTTACCTGGCCAGTGTGACCCCACTATCCAAACACCTCTTAGTTATTAATGAATTATGTTTTCACAACAACCATAAGGAAGCAGGAGTCAAATACATGCCCTTTGCAGAAACAAAAGAAACTAGAATGCTGAAATCCTAATTTCCCTGTTTCTCAATGCCTTGAACCTGAAACACTTCATATTTCTTGTTAAATCAAAAGCATTCTACCCAATTTTTGTTGTGTGCATTGCAGTAAGGTGACTCATGCCCTAGAAATGCCTTTTTCTTGTTTCATTGACTAGAAA
The DNA here is from genome assembly GCF_000691845.1 of Merops nubicus. Lineage (NCBI taxonomy): Eukaryota > Metazoa > Chordata > Aves > Coraciiformes > Meropidae > Merops > Merops nubicus. The sequence continues at coordinate 3,056 of NW_008601265.1, read as the reverse complement.
GGAAGCCTGGACAGATTAGCTCAGGAAAAAAAAGATCTCTGCAGGGTAGGTGCTTGAAGTTAGGTTAAAAAAAATACCAGACAGAGAGTGGGAGAGATGCTGTAGCACTGTGCTGCACATACAGTTGCAGACAGAAGGGAATCAAAAGTGTGAGACATCACAGGTTTCAGGAGAACTCCCAAAAGAAACTCTCCAGAGTATTCTGACCAATTTACATATCGTACTACCCTGAAACTAAGAAAAAAAAAAGGCTCTGGTCACTTCACACATCACTGAAATGAACTCCCTTGGGAATCTGGTTTGGCTTTTCAGCTCTGTGAAAGAGAAAATAATCTGATCGCACTTTCTAAACAAAATACTAGGTCGAAAATAGAAGTAGAGGCAGAAGAAGGCGAGATTTGTGAGGTCTGAGCTATACATTTGAGTCAGAAGACTGTACTCAATAACTTTGCTTAAAATATTAAAATTATTTAGCATTTTTCTTTTTTAAGGTGTTTATCTACAAAGCAAAATATTTCAAGTTTGTTTCTAATTTACCTTATGAGCTAACTTTAAAACAGTAGAAAACAATATGAAATCAATTGCTTTCCAAAATGAGCTTACTGATGCTTACCAGATGCCTGCCCCTGACTAAATTCAAGAGCATCCAATAGAATCATAGAATCATTTAGATTGGAAAAGACCTTTAAGACCATCAGGTCCAACTGTTAACCCAGCACTGCCAGGTCCCCACTAAACCATGTCCCTATGCACCAATCTACACGTCTTTAAATACTTCCAGGGATGGGGACTCCACCACTTCCCTGGGCAGTCTGATCCCATGCTTGACAACCCCTTTTGAGAAGCAAGTGTTCCTAATGTCCAGCCTTCCCTGGTGCAACCTGAGGCTGTTTCCTCTCATCCTGTCACTTGTTACTAGGGAGACAAATCCGAACGCCACCTCTCCCCATCTTCCTTTCAGGTAGTTGTAGAGGATGATAAGGTCTCCCCTCAGCCTCCTTTTCCCTAGGCTAAACAACCCCAGTTCTCTCAGCCGCTCCTCCTTGTGCTTTAGACCCTTCATCAGCCTCATTGCCCTTCTCTGGACCTGCTTCAGCACCTCAGTGTCTTTCTTACAGAGAAACAGGACCCAAAGCTGAACACGGTAAACGAGATGTAGCCTCACCAGTGCTGAGAACAGGGGCACAACCACTTTCCTAGTCCTGCTGGCCACACTATTTCTGATACAAGCCATGATGTTGTTGGCCTTATTGGCTACCTGGTCACATTGCTGGCTCATACTAAGCTGGCCATTGACCAACACCTCCAGGTAATTTTCTAATGAGCAGCTTTCCAGCCCCTCTTTC
>NW_008601265.1:0-1679 GCF_000691845.1 Merops nubicus | reverse complement strand
CCTGTAGCATTGCCTGGGGTTGTTGTGATCCAGGTGCAGGACCTGGCACTTGGCCTTCTTGAACCTCATACCATTGGCCTTGGCCTATCCATCCAGCCTGTCCAGGTCCCTCTGTAAAGCCTCCCAACCCTCAAGCAGATTGATACACCCACCTGACTTGGTGTCAACTCCAAAATCCTGAGGGTGCCCTCAATCCCATCATCCAGATCACTGATAAAGATATTAAACAAAACTGGCCCCACTACTGAGCCAAATAATGGGTCAACTTTATTTTACTTAGCCTCTGTTTCACAGATCAGCCATTTGACTGTATTGAGTTAGATTGAGATTGACATTATTTTACCTACATAATGAAAATATTTTCTGGTTTTACTGAAACTGCTATGGTGTAAATAAGACCTTTAAGTGACTGAGGAGGGACTTTAGCCTACTGTGACTCGCTGCTCCAACTATTTGAGGACCTCCATGTTCTTTCCACATCTAACGCAGAGGGTAAGAGATTCTTCTTGCTCTTTCCTAGCCATCTGCCTCCACAGTGTATTCATTACTATGCCGCTTAAAACCATATGTAAAATATTGTTATTCCCTGCATATTATGTTGCCTTACCAAGACCTTAACTTCTTTCCTTTCCATCTTCCCCCAAATTCGGCTAACACTGATAGCTCATCAAGATTTGAGTGTATGAACCCCGCAATTCAGGCTACTGCTTTGCAGAACTGATGGTATCACATTCATGTAAGTGGTGGTCATTTAACCAGAGTGGGCTCAGCGCACAGCAGGGGTTAGGTTTAGGCAATACAAAGGCTGTGAATGCCTCAGAAGCTGGTTTCACACAGCGAGTTACCTGCTGTTCTTTTTAGCTCTTTCATATGCAGAGGTCAATACTTTTGTAGAGATTATCCTTTTAAATCAATGTCAGATGACTTTTACTCAGATCAGCTTACACAAAGTCTGATGATATTTGAAGCTGAGGAAGGAATGTGTATAAGCAGGGAATCCCATGCTGAAAGTTGGCCATTAGCTTGCATCTAGTCTCTTTTAAAGCATTTTGCAGCTTCTTTAGTGTCTACATGCGACATGACAGCAGATTTACAACATGCTGTGACAGCCCCTTCAGCAGGGCAGTGCCATTAATCTCCAGATAAGAGTGGAGAGATCAGCACTGATCTCCTGTTTGGATCCCCTAATCCAGGACCCTGTGCCCTACAGGACTCCTTACTGCGCTAGCTTGTTCCAGAGACACAGGACTTGATCTGAGCCTGGACTCTCTTTAACTCATATTTAATCCTAACACTTTTCACGGTTCCTCTGCAAGCATTACAGTGTAGTGACTGAAGTCACAGTGAAGCATTTAAGTACATGATTAACCTAAAGTGCTTCAGAAGGACTGTTGACTCCAGCAGGGTTGCTGCCATACTTGTAGTTAAAAATGCACTCGAGCACTTCACAGATCAGTCCAACACATGCAACAAGTAGAAATGTAGAGATGGCACAGCCACAGAAGTACTGCAGAATACGTATCCCAGGGCAGTAATAACCAATCTTGGGGTTAGGTGCATCTTTAAAGTGCCTATTTCGACATTAAGCCAAGAGGGTATTTGATTTTTATAGAAGAACACACCAGACCGGACGCGCAAAGCAGGAACGCAGCTCCCCTGCCTGCGAAGGCCCGGCCGAG
>NW_008601264.1:203028-215074 GCF_000691845.1 Merops nubicus | reverse complement strand
CCCCGCCCCCAACTCTCCTCGGTCTTTTCATACTATTAAGGAGACCCTTAACAGCAAACATAACAGAAAAACTGATGAGCCCCCCCAGTTCATTTCAACCTGTCATCATTTGTGGCCAGGAGGGGAATCTGAATGCCTTTTGTATAATACCCCCAAAGTTGTAAGCATTTGTCAGCCACCCTGTCTCAAATACCAAGTGTAAAACCCCCCAACTCTCCTCGGTCTTTTCATACTATTAAGGAGACCCTTAACAGCAAACATAACAGAAAAACTGATGAGCCCCCCCAGTTCATTTCAACCTGTCATCATTTGTGGCCAGGAGGGGAATCTGAATGCCTTTTGTATAATACCCCCAAAGTTGTAAGCATTTGTCAGCCACCCTGTCTCAAATACCAAGTGTAAAACTTGCCTGATACATTTTAGTGTTACTTCCCTGTTTTGTGTCAGAGGACAAAATGTTCTGGTGTAGCATATCTACCCTCCCTTTCAGAGTAGGAGTAGTTTACTATATAACCTACATTAGATTATACATGGTGCGTGCATTGCATTTCTACTGAAAATAGCCAAAGACTTAGAATGACGAAGCGACTCGTGGTCATGATCTTCCTTGTCTTGAGAGCATCAAGGTAGCTGTGGTTCTGTGTGCTGGGGAGGGGGGCATCTGTGATGTGAGGGGTTTCACGTCTGCACCGGAATCTGGCAGGTCTCCTTTTAGAGGACTTTACAGTTTAAATGTGCCAGGGGCAGAGGAAGGTAAACATGACATTCAGCGTGCTCATTATCAAAATAAGGAAAACAAATCGATTGCATTAACTGCATGTGCAGTATCACAGTTATTCCACAGTATTTTGTCAGAAATTAAAAGGTTACCACTAGAGTACTATATCCCTATCTCGAGCCTGGCACCACTTATTACTGCAACGGTATTTCAATATTAAGTGATCTTAGAGATATTTCATCTTTCATTTTGAATCCTGAATTTGAATCAGCATTAGGATGTCAGAGCTGTGAGATAAGGTATAACAAACTAAGTAGACAGCTGAAGGGCTCCTGGTGAAGGTGTTGCTGAGAAGGATATCTTGGGCCGTTCGCAGTAACCTTGTTTACAGGGACATTTCAATTGCAACCTGAATTTCAGCGAGAGGCTGCCTGGACTAATGCCTGCGTGTCTGAAACTCATTACGAGTGGCTTTTGCACTCTAAACCTTCTCTCTGCCTTCCTTGCATGCTTGCAAAAACTTTTCTGGAAGATTAGGATTATTTTCTAATAGGGAAATTAAGGTGTTTTCCTAAGAGGAACACGGCTCTTTGAACTTGTGTACATTAGCAACAAAGTATTCATGAGGTTTGATTTTTTTGTTGTCGTTGTTGCTCTCTGATGTGTCAGAAGCAGTCGTTGCACCAGCCCTTTTAACTTCAGGTATATGGCTTTGATTTATTATATTTCAGTCTCATTGGTTTCAAACGTATTTTACAGCACATAAAGTTGCTTCAAGTCAGAATGTGAGAAGACGCATATTGTAACTAGGAACAGTTTTGTAGTGATCTGCTAATTTTTTGTTTTCTTTTCCTAAAGCTGTTCCAGGAAAATCACGTGCATTTAGCGAGTGGGTGCTAAATGCCAGCAGCCACACTGATGAAGAAAAATGCTGTTGAAATACTTTGGAATAATAAATAGGATACGTAATGGTCAACCACAAGATAAAATTTTTACACAGTGTTTTTATGGCTCTAAATTGGCTGCATTGTAAACCAAGCTTACTACTCTATTAAGTCATCCAAGTTTTCAATTATTTAAGATTTCTAGTCAAGCTATCTAATACAGTCTTCATCATCCATGTCAGAAAATTATACATAAGGTGGTAATTCTTTGTTGTTGATATGTGAGGGCTTTGTTGCGGATGAGGCTTTAATTTTGACTTATCAGGACAAATATTACAAAGCATGCACACAGAAAAATGATATGGAAATAGCCCCAGTCCTACAAAATGGGGATAGTTACAGCACTGAAATGTACCTAATACAATTTGAGATCCACTCACTAAGAAACCTTGACAGTATCTGCCTTGCAGGTACTGTGCATTTGGAAATACTATATCTCCATTTAAATGCAGATCTTCAGTTTTCTCCAGGGGGCAGTTGGCAAATCTTTCGATTGAACCACCACTACTAGAAAAACTAACTGAAGATTTACCCATGAACAAGAGACTCTTTCAAGTCTGCTTTTTTGAAACAATGATTATATAAAATTTCCTAATATTACAATTTTATATTGATTTTGAGTGCCTTTTCAAGAGTCACAGGGAAGGAATAGTGTCTTTTACTCAAGGTAGGCAAATGTTTCCACGCTTGTTTAGCAAACTTAAGAGAGATAACTGTTACAAATAAGTTCTTTGTTTTTACATGGGTGTTGTGTTTGCATGTGAGTTTTGTGAAACGGACAGAGCAGTCTTGCTTTGATTTTTGACCTAGATTCTTCCTGATTATTCCTATACAGCTAGTACCTGCTTATTTCCCACTGTGAAAATAGGAGAACAACTGTTGATGCTATCTGGCTGGGGCTGCATGGGCAATAGGCACGCACGTCCAGTAATCTCCCCTCCTCCTCCAAGGCTTCAGTAGTAACGGATAAAATAGCACTGCAGTCCAAAGAGAGTGCAAGCCAATATTTCCTCTCCTGTGAATTTTTGATCTTTCAGGGTAAGACAGAAAAAAAAAACACAGCTGGGTGGAATGAGTGAGTTTATTTTTGTTTCCAGATTTGGCACGCAAATTTTGCACACTTCCAGGGCTATGTTTTATTTGAAAGAAATGACACATCCAGTTTACTCTATAATCACTTGAAACTCAGTGCCAGTAGGTGTCAGTCCTCCTTAGAGGGGCTCGCCCCATCCAGTCCAGTTTTCTATTTCATTTGACAGCCTCCTACTTTGGTGTAACCCAAGGCGTTAAATGCCCAAGATATAGAAAATGGGAGCTCCCTGTTCAAGGTGCAGGCAACACAAACTCCGTGGTGCAGGGGGGGACAAACAGTCCTGACCTTTTCTATGCTGGGTGCCATGTGCTGCACGTGTTCCTGGCCTCTCCAGTCTCCCCATCATGGGTGAGGGTGCTGCCCAGGGATGCTGCCTTTGTTCCTGGGCCACAGCCATGAGGTTGTGGAGTTATCATCCATATTATACTCACCTGTTAATGGCATATAGCCCATTGGCCTCAATACTCTGGGGAAAACCTGCACTTCAGCCTCTGCGTGGAGTTGAGGCAGATCTGCAAAGCCCAACCGTACACGCACCAGCGTTAATGGCAGATACACCATTCAGCTTAATTGATATTCCTATAAACATCTGCAGGTTTCTGTTTCTAGTGGAAGCTACAGCTGGGTGGGCTTCTTAAATGAATGTTTTGCATATTGAGGTTGAAAGGAAAGTCGAGCCTGATACGTTAACTTATCATGTGTGTCATTGTCTTGACATCAGTTGGATTACTACAAGCACATATGACAAGGAGATTAGGTGCAAGATCTTCACACACACATGCTTTTGTTAGCATGTTGATCAGTGGAGGTGTTATTTCTCAGAAAACCTTGTCCTAAGTCAAGTCTAGGCAAGCACAAACCTATACATGCATATACAAGTTGAGCAGGGCCTATCCTTTATAATACATTTTTTTTCCCTTTTAATATCTGAGCAGGATCTCTTATTATAACGCAACCATTAGGGGAAAGAAAATGGAACTTTTCTCAAACAGCTTTTCTGTTGGGGAATCTAGTGGCAGTTGCTTTGAAGCATGTGTAATTGATTATCATACATTTATTTTAAAAAGGAGACATAACAAGGAATCTAACATGATGTTTTGGAATATATCTTCTCCCCACAATGTTCTTGAGGGAAATGTAAGGTTGCAGGCATCATTTCATGCCCTGTATGTTTTTGAACATAAATCAAAGAAATTGTTGGAGAGTTATAGATGTTCATAGCAACTGTATCTATAATAAACACATGCAGTATATATTTTCCAAGCTATTTTGTATGGGTGAAAAGCTGAAACTGGCGTTTTGTACGAACAATTCAACTTAATCACTGAAAATTTATTTCCTAGTTAGGGTGGATTACCAGTGTAGCATGAAGTTGTACACCTTCGTTGAAGTTCATCTGGTTATGAAGGCTTGGTTAAAACTGGGAAAGAATTTAAATTTGATCTAGACACCTTGAATGAATTATTCTGAATGTCAAATTTATTGTGATACCTTCGTGGTGATATTTACATCTATATTATCACCTATGTTGGTTTCAAAGTATGCTGGATACTTTAGAGAGGAAATAAAAGACAAGAATGCTATGAAAACCCAAACAGGTTTAATTGTACACATTGCACAAAATGTGAGCATATAAAGTTCAACAGGAAAGAGAATCCTGAATGATCAGGTAGTGCAGAGCTGCTAATGGGAACAACAACTAGCTTAGGCATGCAGACGTCTTGATGATTGTATTAGTTTTGGTTTTAAGTCTTAATAGCTTAAGAGGGAGGAGTGACTTTTATGGAGGAATTTCAATGAGGAGAGTGTAGCCACTTGGTGTGTGAGGATGAGGAAGGTGTTCCATACATTGATGAGGATCCAAATGCATTAAAATGCTAAAAAGAAAATCCAGTAGTCACAGTTAATATGCATATGGATAGGAGATAGGACACATTCAGGATGTGTGCAGAGATCGGACAGGTCTACATGAACAGAGTTTTGGATTTAATATTTAAGCAAAATCATACTTGTCTGAATAGAACAGATAGGATGTGTTTCTAGACACTGGCCTTCCAGGTGCTTTCAGGTATAGCTCTCATCACTCTGTTGGGTTCAGAGACTGGTAACTAAAACAAATACTGCTTACTGAAAATTTGAGACTAGCTAAAAGTTGTCACTTTTAAGAGTGTCATCGTGCCTCTGCTGGACTTCAGTCTTATTGTGGTTACTTTCAATCATTTCTCTTTTATTGCAAGAGCCAGAAATCTCTTTTTAAACGAGAAAGCTGGTCTTTTGTTACCTGACTCCTAGAAACAGGCTTGTAAAATGTGCAACAAATATCCTGAGATTGATGCTAGAACTGAGAATTTGATCTGTTTTACTTTGTTGTATTGTTCTTAAATGACTTCCTCTTGATGATGTCTTTGAATTTTAAGAGCCGCATGAATTAAACCCAAAACTTTCTAATTTGGTACAACTGATGGACATCAGGAAGGCTGGGCGTGGCCCATCTTGGGCACCAGTACTAGTTTAGACTTCAGAAGAGCTGGCTGCAGGGTTGGTTTCCAAGGGCCACCCTTTCCACTGGGGTGGGGTGAGGAAACATGGAGATATGCAGCTTCTGACATTGCATAAACTTGTGGGTGGCTTCGTCTTCTCACCTAGCTCTTGGTCCCCATCCTCTCTGAACATTTTTTACAGCCTGTCTTGAGAAGCCAGGCTATTTTTTCCTGTCCTCAGAAGGTTGGAAAGTGGACTTTGAATTGTTACTATGCTCCCTGCTGGATACAATGCTATGAAAACAAAATTCTATAAGAAAATCAGAAAGAAGAGAGAAGGCAAGACAGAATGTCACAGGTTGAGTTGTAGCTGGGAAGACTGGGAGGAGAAAGATTTGGCAATTCTTGCGTGTCCCATGATCAGGTTCTGTGCATACTTTTACAAAAGAAGGGCACTGAAGGAGCTGTGTCCCTGGATCTGTATTGACCCATCTGTGATGGATGGGACACAATTACAGAGGAGAGGTAAGGAGAAGTGGAGTATAACCTGGAGTGGATGTGCTCCAGCCCTGACAAGTGCCAGTTGGGCTGTGTGAGGTAGGGCTGCTGGGTAGGGTTGGATTACTGCTCTTGGGCTGCATTCCGAAGTCTCAGCCTTTCTGCGCAGACACTTGGGTATTTAGAGGCTCTTGAGGTGGAGACTTCATTCACTGAAATTCCTGCTTCCACGGGGACTTTTTTTCACTTGTCTTAAATTAAGGTCTTGAGTTCCACCTGACAAAAAGAGCTTGTTTTATTCTGTGCTGAATTTTGAACAGAAGAACCCCTCTCCTGCACTGTTACAGTCAAAAGAGACCAGGTGGACAAGGGTTGAGAGCGAGGTGTGTGGAGCCTGAGCAGCAGGCTGGGCACTGGAGCACAGAGAGCAGGCGGTCCAAGGTCACGGCCCTTCTCGCAGCACAGCTGGGAGCTGGACGCACAACCTTAGGTTTTAGTCCTTTACTTTTCTCTGACATGCAATCCCTGTCTCGCAGCTTGAGCAACGGAGGGACAGAAACTCTGCTTTTGCAACACACGTTAAGGGTGGTGGTGCCAGTTGAGGCACAGAAAGGAAAGGTGATGTGTTGGAGGTGGCGCAGGCAGTCAGGGAGCCTGGCCTCGTAACCAGGATTTCGATTCCCTGCCTCGCACTGTTTCCTCAGGGAGAAGAGCAAGATTAATCCTGCTGGTCCTGCCGCATGCATTCATTTCTCTAGTGTGATGTGGTCCAGGGGTGGACAGGATCCATCTCCCAAAGGAGAGAGGCAAATTTGGGTGGAAGTAGATATTGAAACAGAATGGTTACTCTGCTATAAATGGTGCCTGCCTTTTATAAATTTTTTTAAAAAATCTTTTACTAAACTGGTTTTGCTTATTCTTGCTTTTTTATTTTAATCAAAGGGAGGTGAAGACATGGACTATGAATGTCTCTGAATATTGCGCCACAAACCCTTACACTTGTTTGTGCTCGTGTGTGTGTGTCAGCACGTGTGCAATGTGCATATGCACACTTGGATGTTGTGTATGCACAGGAGCTCAATTATTTTGTTGTTTGAGTCATAGAGCATGCTGTCTTGATGTACTGTCAGTTTTGGTTTCTGCCCTTTGGAATAAAGTTCAAAATATTGAAGAAATAACACGCAATATACTAGTAGCTAGAATAGTCATAGTGCCCGAGGGGAGAAGAGGGTGGTGAATAATCTGTCTTACAAATGCCTAGAAAAAAACAACTTAACTCCTCCTAACCAAACTCTGCAGTGGTGCACTTCTAAAAGGGACTCTTCTAAATGTTGTTTCTGAGGTTTGCTGAGGGAAGTAGGTCCTGTTTGGAAAGCAGCCTGCAAGCTCTACGATCACGCTTTGACAGCGTGCAGGGGGAATATGTGATCCCAGTTACTCTGTGGAAGAATCACCCTGGGCTAAATGGTGAAACAACTAAGTCAGAGTTAATTATCGATAGTTCTTTGCCACCAAGTGTGGGGATGTGTTCAGAGTATCGCTTCCCAGTTTAAGAATTAAATATCACTAGCAGATGTATTATTTTTAAACGTTGCTTTTCTGGCCTTATTCGTTTACTTGGACAGCAGTAAGAACTGCAAAAGCTGATATAGGTTCTGCCTATCCCTGGTTGGTTCCGGAGGGCTGAGGCAGGAGCTAAGGGGACACTAACACATATTTGGTGTCATGCTGGAACTTTGGTCAGAATACCAAACTTTGCCAAATTTGGGATGTTGTGCTCCACTGTTTTAGTCCAACAGGGCCCATACTAAAAGGTTCTAGATAAGATATTACATGAAAGAACCAGCCTCGTCCAACTCCAAAAACCTTTTGACTTGTATCAGGGGAAAAAAAAAAAAAAAAGGCACTGAGAAGCGTGTGACTGATGCAAGGCAGGCTCGGGATGAATTTAGGATAAACAGGATGCCTATTGCACTTAATTTAGCAATTCTAAGGCAGAAATGCTTTTGAGTGCAGATAACAGCTTCTCATCTGCAAATGCCACAATCAAGACAAAGCAAAACACATTGTGGCGAATTCTGCAGTTCAGAGTCGTGACACAGTCAAAACCTGCTATTACAGTGAGGGAGACTTCTGCTTGTGTCACGACTGCCTAGGATGCAGAATTTCAGAGCAGTGTTAATAAAAATAATACAGTAAATATACGGTTTCAAAAGTCCTGCAGGACATGCAGCAAACGCCGGTGATTCGAACTGGGTGAAGTTATCAAAGGTTGCTTTGCTCTCCAGAGCCTGGCAGTAGCTCCACTGAAATGTGATGCCATTGGTTTTCAGCAAAGGTTTCTTTCTGCAGGGCTGCAAACAGAGATCAGCTGCTACTGTGTATACACAACTAGGGAGCAAATCAAGGAGCACATTTAAGCAGCCTTTTTAACCCTGAGACTTTCCAAGATTTCTTCTTCACGCAGGAAGTTTCCTTTATATTGTCAGCTGTAGCACTTTGCTCATGTAATGAGATCAGAGCTAGGATCACTGCTGCACAGTAGAAAGACTTCCTTAAGACATTTGTCCTTGAAACTGCACCAAACTCTTGGAAGAACCCAGAACCTGTAAGTATGTTCTGATATAGACAACAATAGCATGGTGCAAAGCTGCAATCAACCATTATACAATATCCGATTAGCAGGGCAGGAGGGATTTTGATTTTTTTTTTTTTTTTCTGATGTTATGTTACATTCATTTTCAATTTGTTCTAAGGATACAAATCAATTCCGGCTTCTGATACAGTGACTTTGCAGTAGATGAGCTAGTAGTAATATGTTTGATTTAACTATTTGTTGCTCTCATGTAGCTTGTGGGACAATTATTGTAGCCATCAAACTATGGAGAACTTTTCTTATGTTTTTAGGCATTTTAAAGGATTTGGGGAACCATCTTGAAAATAAGTTTTTGCTTTGTTTTTTGTTTTTGGCAACCCCACCCTCTGCCAAACTATAAATAACAGGGCAAATGGAATTATCGCGTATTGTTCTTAGGTAGCAATAAAATCTATTTGTCTGCAGGCTTAATTTAGTTGTTAACAATGTTGCACCATTTTTCTTAATTGAATTCTACTCAAGGCTGTCTATTTTGTGTTTTACTATCTTGTCTGTGTCTGTTTAAGTTACTTTGCCGGGACTGCAGTCTGGTTAAACCTGTATTTAAGCATTGTTTATATTCTGAGCACATATCTGGTAAAATAAGTGTTTGAGATTTTTTTTTTTTTTTTTTTGCCTTAAACAGTATAATTTTATTAGCAGTGAGCACCAGAGAGGGCACAACATGGATGAATGTCAGACATAGACCACAAAACCTAGGTCTTCCATGCACTAAGTCTGATCTGAACGTGTCCGCTTTTGTGACTGCAACTAATAAAAGCCCTGCGCTCCTTTTCAATACATTTTTCATATACAACGATACTTCTGTTTATCAGATTAATTTCTCCCAGGTTAGCCTGATTGATAGCTGGATTGTGGTTTCTTAAGAGCTTTCTCCATGAAACCCCACCGAAGAGCTGCATTCCATTTAACCAGTGAATGTAAAAACTGGTAACCATGGATTCAGCCACCACTAACTGTCGAGAGCAATGACTTGTTGTAAACAATACAAATGAGCCAGGATAGCAGAAGCAACCAGACATGAAATGATTTTAATAGAAATTACGGTAAAGGTCATGTGATTCTGTATCAGCTTGAATTCAGTGTTAAAGGGAAAGTATTTCAGTTTTTCAGGTTTGATTTAAATTGCACATCTCCACTGGCTTCCTATTTGTGCAAGACCTCCAGAAGGGAAAATGAAGCAGTTCTTTGGAAATGGCTCTGCTTAATTACATGTTGTGACTTAGGCCCTGATCCTGAAAATGTAGGAATAACTCTAATCAGTGAGATTATTCATGTACTGAAAATATAGTATTTGTAAGTGTTTGTAGGATGGAGGCCCTTCTAGGTAAGTTAGCAGGAAAAAAAAAATTCTAAGGAAATAATAGCCTGTCACTAAAGATAAATCATGGAAATACAAGTTTTAGTAGTGTTATGTAGTTGGAGATTTTTGTTTGCTTGTTTCAATAACCTGAAAACAAGTTATATTTATCCCTTTGCTTTTAAATGTTATGACTTTCATTTCTCATCTACCATTCCTCAAATTGTCTTCCTAATTTATAGCCTCTCTTTTGGAGAACTGGTAAACCACAGTGTCAGCTACTATAATACAGCATGATGATAGGCACATGCAGATCGCATGAGCAGTCGTGTGTCCTATCTCAGGAATTTCCATCCCTACAAAATCTTTGCTGACTCCCAGCTGTCACATGGCTGTCACTCACAAATTCTAACCATAACCAAATTCTCCTCCCCGGGCATGCGCTCGCCAAACCTCTCAACCTACATGTAGACACCGGCACAAATGTCCCTGCTTGAGCACTTTCTCTGCATAAATTGGTCTCTCCCCCAAGCTTGCTGCATTCCTGTAATGTTTCTCCCTTAATTTGTTTCTGGGTGCTACTTCCCTGCTCTGCCTCTGCTTTGTAAAGAGAATAGTAGTCAGTAAGAAGCGCAAACAAAACTAACTTAGTGCATTATTTAATATCACAATACACAAATCAGTGTGAATCTAAATTCACAACTTTCACGGCCCCATAAACCTCTCCCAAAAAATTAACCCTTACTGTTCTGTAGGCAGCACTGTCACCTTGAAGTAGACTGACTTACTGGGTTATGTATTTACTTGCTGTAATATTTATATTGTTTGAAAAACTTAGGTTATAAGAGTCCTAGACTGGAACTTTGGTTATTTCTATATTTCTAGGTTATTTCTCTATTTCATAGATGTCACATATATCTATGTTGTTTCATTAGTAATTATGAATTTTTCAGACAGAATTATTTCAAACAATTTCTCATCAGTCTGTTACAGCTGACCAGTCTCTGTCAAGCACAGGTTGCAGCTAAGATGCATAGGTAGATAGAGGATAAATCCTGCTTTCCCAATTCTTCTGCGCTGCTTTGCCAGACCGAGGGGGCGATGGTTTGTGTGAGTCAGAAAGGTAAGATTTGGCTTATGCATAGATTAACAGCAGGCAAAAATAGACTGACTTCTACTGAAAAGAAGTACTTTCGAGAAGTAAAAGGAAAGCACTTAAACAGGAATATTTAAAAAAACAAAAAAAAACAAAACAAAAAAACAAAAAAAACCCAAACCAACAAACACAACAAAAAAACCAAGCCAAATGACAAAGTATGTTCTGTTACTTGTGTATGTCAGTGTTAAGGATGTCTTGGGGTACTACTGTAAATCAGACCTGTAAGTATATTAACACTTTACCAAAAGGGAGGAGGTGGCTGGAGAAATAAAATACCACCTTGACTTTGCATACATATCCTGGGACGAATCCAGAACTGAAAGTAAAATGCAGGTGAAACCACAGTGAGAACTGAGACCAATATCCATGTAAATTGGGGAAACTGCACTGGACTCCCTACCATGATTTCATTAGGAAGCAGTAGTAATTCCTACACACCTTGAAAACTAGTGGGGAGATATTTGAATCATTTTGCCTGGCTGAAGAAACCAGTTTTCAGTCTGGAGAGAGAATGCAGTGTTTGGGAAGGAAGGGAGTGCACAGGAGATCCTGTGGACTTCACTGGCATGCCACAATGGGCCATTTTCCTTTGCTCAAAGTATCTTTGGCATCTTTATGATCTGTGGCATACGTGCTTGTCTCCTGTCCTGCATTTTGCATCAAATACTGATTTAGTAATGCAAAACTTGCGGGAGTTAGAGAGTGAGCTATCAGAACTCTTTGCCCATCTGCATATAGGAAGAACTAGGAGACAAGTCCCCTTGTGTCTCTCCTGGTTTATGAAGTTCACGTGCTGGTTGAAGGGTAGCTGCAGGAGACATAGACCAGAATTCTCATTTTAACAAAAGCTCTGTGAAGATGTATTTGAATCCCCAAAATGGACATCTCACCCATAGAGAAATCTCAGTGTGTGAAGATAGGCAAATGTTGCAGTGCATACTGGGGGACCAACAGAAATATTTAACATTAAAATAATTAATGATAATTAATGATACCTCCCTTCTAAACACAGTAATTTAGTATAAGAAAAAGCTGTATTTTAAGATTGCGATTCTAATCTACTAGTTTTATGAAAGGACCACTTTTGTCAATTAGATATTTTTTGTATATGACAACATATATCAGCAGTCCTGTCAACTAAATTCAAGTAGTGTTAAGTACAGACACAAAAACAAACAAACAAAACAAAACAAAACAA
>NW_008601264.1:154479-203011 GCF_000691845.1 Merops nubicus | reverse complement strand
GGGGTAGGAAATATAGGGGAAACTGGTATCCATGGCTACTCACACTTTACTTCATGACTGAGCCAGCCAACAGCACTGCAGGTAAGTGAGAAATGAATCGGTAGCTTTTGTCAGATAGCCTCCTGGGTATCAAGAACTGGACTGAAAAGACTTCATTTCACTGAGCATGGCAAACTAGTTGGTTACTGAATGACAGAATATTGTTCTTTGAACTGTTAACTCTATATAAGCATTATAATGTTTTATAAATTTTTGCTCCTTTCTAGTTTTACCTCTTAGCTGGTGTGGGTAAGAGAAGTTTTTCTGAGGACTCCTATAGTAATTTTGTCTTTTGAACATTTCCAAATATACTTCTTCCCATGGGCTACTGAAGTCCTGTGATTTATGGGTTATAATGTTCTCCAGGTCAGCAAAACTGTCATGGGGTCTAAAGACAGGACTGTGATCTGTATCAGCTGGATTAACTTTCCATTACCTTTCCATGACTAAAATGTGTCTTTGATTATTCTGCACTATTCCTCTGATCAAAATAAGGTCGTTCTCTGTGTATTTTAGTTTTAACAGAACCAGACTGTCACTGACCATCAGCTTTTGCATGCATAGACTCCCTCCTTCCTGGCAAGGCTTTAGGCCCAGATCCACAAAAGGATTAGATGCCTTAAGTGGGACTTAAGTGGGATTTAGGCATTGAAAGCCCAAACTGAGATCCTCAATATCCCCACTGAACTGCCACCTAACCTTAGAAGTTGCCTTACCTGTGTGAGTGCCTACGTTTTCAATATCCAGCTTTCCCAGGTGGCCAAAGATCTGCTTTGGATCTTCTCAAGCACTTCCATCCTGACAAGGTTGAGCCTCTCTGCTCCCATCTTTCCCCCTATGTCCTGACAGACTTCAGAAAGCATGAGCTCCTCTTGCAAAATGGTGGATATCTGTGTATTACGTATCTCGCTTTCTCCAGCTGTGTCCTTGAAAGAAAAAGGGATCAAAACAAAGACTTTCGAGTAACCCTGCTTAAACATGTATGTCCTAGAAAAGAAGTGGGACTTCAGATGTGTGTGGCCTTTGTCATCTACTGGCAGTCTTGGACTGTTCTCTTTGCTCGAAGATGGCCACGTGAGAGCTTGCTGGCACTGCACAAGTCATGGGGACAACTACCTGGGCTGAGGCCTCCATTGCACAGGCAGGGCACCTGAAAGCTGGGTACTTGGATACAAAATTACTATTGGTCCTAGATTTTTTTTTTTTTTTTTTTGAGAATCCAGGCCCTGGTGTTTTGTAACAGCAGTTTTGAGGGGGAAGAACTCTTTTCTGCAAGTCACTGAGGTTTTCACCTGACTCTGTGATATATAGCAGGTGTTTTTTTTTTTTTGAAAACCAGACTTATGAGGGTGTTCCCTGTGCACACTCAGAAATAATAATCGCTCTTTTAGGGCTCCAGTCTCAAGAACTTCTGGAGCTGTGGCTGGATTGATAGCTGCCTTGCTCTGTGGAGGCCAAAGCAAGTAATGTCTTGTTAGTAGCTGAGTAAGTGGTCCTGGGCCGTCACTTATTTCTCAGCTGTACTTGTGACATTTTGTGTCCTCTCAGCCATGTCTGTTTGTTTTAATCTTGCTCAGTTCCTTGATTTATCAGTTTTCTGTAGACTTTTGTTCGAGTAGTCCCAAATGCTATCCTGTTTCAAGTAGATGCATCCTTATCAGCAAATAGTATTTCATCAATAACTTTAACTCTTTCACATAACTCTGCATACATTCACTTTGATCTGTTTGCTTAAATATTTTTTTTTAATGGGGGCAGTATTTAGGAAATCTATTATGATTTCTCCTGGATCATTCTCTCTTTTTATACAAAAGTTGCACAGACATTTGCTTGTACCTTTTTCCACATTAATAGAGAAAAGCATTTTTTTTTTTTTTTTTCTGAGAGGATATTTTCTCAGGGAATTCCTAGTATTTTAATTTGTCAAAGATAGCTAGACTGCATGTAACCTTAATTTTATTTGTTGCTGCCTTTGATTCCTAGACACGTGTACAATCCTGAAAACAGCAATACACAACATATTTGTATAGAGGTATAGCCTAGAGTCTGTACAAGCACAAAAAAAAAATACTCTTTGAAAATTTAAAAACTCCAATCATAAAAAGCCTTTATATAATGAATAAGCGTAACATGTAATAACAAGTGCTATGTGTATTCCTTTCAAAACTTATCTGCGTTTTTACTGAGGTAGCAAAAATTTGTAGGACTGTATGATAATTACATCTTAATAGCTAAAAGTATTATTCATGTATTTTTAAATCTGATACAGGGAGAGCTGCTATTTTAAGGGAGTGTGTATGTTATAAAGTAACCTGTAGCTTTCATTCCACTAACTTTGTGCTTTCAGAATAGCATACTGGAATTATTATACATTTTTTTTCATATTTTAATACATACAAATATTGCCTCGTAAGCACATCTTTCATAATTTCATTTCTACTTTTGAATTATTTGTCACATAATCTCACTGCGGCATTTCAAGGACAGTTTTGTAAAGTTTGTTAGAGGCAGACTTGTGAATGTTCCTGTCTTGCTGTTTTCCCTCTTTTGCTGCACAAGATCTACTCCTGGACCTCCAGTGTTATCCAGAGTGATAAAACCAAGCACAAATTAGCCAGGTATGTTAGGCTTATATACCTATACCTAGTACAATACTTTACATCAGGCATATAAAGAAAACCACTGCTGGCCAGTTGCAGGAAGGAGCTGGTATTGTGAGTGTTAAATCACTGTACATAATGAATGTATGACTGTTGTGTGGAACCAATTTTAGGTACAGGTAGTTCAGCAAATATTGTGCCTTGCTGGTTGCCAGATCACTTGCGTGCTTGCTAAATCCTATATACAGGGCTTCCGTTTGCTGGGTTACTCATTGAGCTTTTAATAGTCAATTTAATTTTAGTTAAGGTTCAGTTTAGTAACTCTCGCAATTAGTGGAAAATATTGCCAGCATTCATCTTGTACAACATATTACATGTGATAACACTCATGCACAGCACATGTGGAGGTAAAAGAGAACAGATCCATTCTGATGGATCCCATCATGACTAGCCTTTCAGGAGAAATTACAGAACCTTTTAATTATTTGGGATAATGGTGCAGAAAATTGAATCTTAAGTTTGCACGTAGATGGAAGTTTGGTCTCCCTTGCTCACCATTGCTTCCCAGTACCAACGGTGGCCCCCGGCTACCTGTCAGGCTGTGGACTTCACATCAGCACTGGTGACATGCCACTGCTGAGGTGGGCTTAGAGCCGTTGTTAAATTAAGAGGTCTTATTTTTGGTGCAAGCTTCTGAACCTCCTTCTGCTTATTTGCTTTGTCTCTCTGAAAGTAGCTGAGGCACAAGAGGTAGGTCTGCTGCTTGACTCTTTTCAGGCATTTTTATAGGTTGTTTTATGGATACAGGTAAAGGACTACAAGTGAGATTTTTTTGCTCTCATATATAATGGAGATATGACATTAGCCAGCCACATAGTGTCCTGTGAAATGACATACTGGGACAATAACCAGAACTAAGGATTAACGGCAAAGGTGGAACATCCAAATGCAGCAAGAAGGTGTGTTTGTTTGTTTGTTTGTTTTGTTTTGTTTTTGTTTTTCTAAGTAAATAGGTTAAATTGTGTGTGTCTGGCTGACATTGCTGGAAAATGAAGGCTCTTCTGCTCCCACTGGATGGACACTACAAGGCTAGTTAGAGCAACGTCTTGCCCTGTCAACCATGTTCGTGTCTGAACTAGGATTTCTCACATTCATAAGTATCCAAAATGCAGGGGAGTCTGACAACATAAGTAGAGATTGTATAATAGAGGAAACACAAAGGCATGTGCTGCCTTTATCATAATTGCGTCCCTTGCTTAGAAGTAAATGCCAATTACTTCTGTGTGGCATGAAATTCAGAAGTGCATGTGCCAATCCAGTCCGTTGGGCTACAAGTCACTCTTGAAACTGTCTTGTGTGTGCAGGGTCCTACCCTGGTTAGAAATACACTGATTTAAGTAAAGGTAATTTTTTTTTTTTTGCCATAGAAACCTCATGTAGAAAATTTGAGACTGGAGATAGGCCCCTGTTGAATTGAGTGAAGAACAGGCATCAGAGAACTCTGATTTGTAGGAGGATGTAGGTAAGTGAGGAACTTTGCATATGAAATCATTCTCCAGCTGTATGGGAAAGTGTACAGAGTAAAGTCTTGGCTTTGCTGAGATCAGTGGCAATCAGTCTCAATATCGTGGTAGTTTCTTTATACTCCTGCAGTGCTCTTCTTGCTGCCGACAGAAACCCATGTACAGACTTCAGCAGAATCCTCACCATCAGTTTGGGTTTGATCTTTACAGGAAAGGTATCATTGCTAGTAATATTACAGAATAAAAAAATACTGCCAAAGACAGGGGTTTTAAGGCTTTCTGGTTTATATTTTGACCCTGTATTTTGAGTGATACTGGCATAGAAATTGAAATGTCTGTGGGGCTTTTCGCAAAGCTGGGCAAGAATGTTTTCTTGCTTGGTTTTTCCAGTTACAGGAGGAAACTGAGGGTCAGGATTTTGGATGGTAATCATAAGAGGCCTCAAACAAAAAGAAAAAAATAACAATATCTACTTTGTAGGAATATTTGTTTGTTTATAAAGTATATGAACTTGACAGAAAGGAGCCATAAGAAATTCCAGGTGGTTATTCTTCTGTGACAGAAATCTGTATTTAGGCTTCTCTCAGTCACCTTTATTTATAACAAAACCTTTGAATATAATATCCAAGTCGTTCAGCTATCAGAAACGATGTGATAATGAGGAGAGAGGATAGGTCACGAGTGTGCAAATATGTGTGAGGAGATGGTGATCTTAACCTACCAGGTGAAAGAAAGGTTAGTGTAGCAACTGCATGATCACTTCAAAGCATGAACCTAGTTTACTGCACTAACTTAATTATCCCTGCTATAGATATGTTTGTGAAACATATCTATAGCCCAGATACTGTTACTTCTCAGTGGGAAATAGCAGAAGGCTTCTGTTTGATTGCCAGTTGACCAAATCCTTCCTTCTACTTCCTTGCATTACTCTTTTCAAGGACTTTCCCTGCCTCTTTGCTCATTTGGTGAGTAGAAGCTTACCCCTTTATGATAGTGGAAACTATTGTAAAATGGGAATAATGCAGCCCAATGGGATGGGTGAAAAACGATTTTTAACTAAGTCCAATAAGGATTTAATCCTATTTTAATCAAATACTGCATGGGCCAACCAAAAATAAGCTTGTGTCACTCACGCTGAATCGACTGTATTCTGGTGTCAGAGCTGTTTCTCGGCAAGCATCTTGCATCCTTCTTGTAATACTACAGGGTGTTTTTGAGCATCCCTGTGTTGTTGACTTTCTCCACAAACAGTGTGATCTGAAATGTAAAGAGGCAGGATTACCCCAGCATTTCCCATTGCACAGAAACGCAAGCTGGTGCCCTGTTCTTTGACACTAAAATGTGGCCTGCTGTTGGGAAGCTGTGGGCTTTAATAGTCAAAGACTGTGGGGAACTTTTCAGCATTTTAGTCTTTCTGCTTCTGTAAAGTCTGTACGGGGAGGTACAGCTTTTAAACGTGGTCATTTTTAATTCCGTTCCCTGGAGCTTGGCTGACAGATTGGGAGTGTGGAGGAGGGGAGTGGGCGTAGAAGCTGAAAACACAGGATGTACACATACATTAAAATGGAGCAAAACAAGAATAAACAAATTTAGGTGAACACAGAGGGGATCTGTTTTAGGGCCACTCTTAACGCCTGTTTTCAGTGGCCTGTGGTGAAAATCATTAGCTTAAAAAGATGGTATTTATGTCTCCTTTGAACTGAGTTTATGTAAGCTCATTAGCCAGCAGTTCTAACTGGAGAGCATGGAAATAAAATTTTGGTATATTTTTTTCCATTTTGTTCTGAACTATATTATGTTCGTTGCAGACCTTAAAAAATAGCTTTGGCATGAGTTCTTTTTAATACACAGTTTATATTAGTTACTTCCCTTGTCAAGAAGCCTATAAGCATTGATGAATGCTGATATTTGTTCAGCGAAGACTTAAAGATCAGAAATGTGGTTTCATAGGTGTAACTCTGGAGTGTATTCCCACTTTTGAATAAGGATCAAAACTCGTCTGTTGACAAAGTAGCTTTCTGATTTGAGAAGTCAGGTGAACATTGGTATGTTTTATTGACTTGCTGTGCTCGCCATACTGATTTTGACAGATCACACTGGAAGTAACACTCTGAGGCTTCCAAATTTTTATTTGTTCCACATGGGTCATTTGAGTTTTGTTATGAAACTGTACTTCAGTGATATTTCTTCAAGGTTGTCTCTTTTGGAGGAAAGTATTGACTTTTCCCTGTGTTTTGCAAACTCTTAATGTTTTTTTTCTTTGTTTTGTTTAGCATAGTAATTTTTATTTTGTTTTGATGATAATTAAACCTATTTTTCCTTTATACATTGAAGAGAATATAAGTTTTGAGAAAAGGCATCTACAGTTTGATTATTGTCTGTTTTCCTACTGTAACTGAAAGGATTGCGTCTTGCATGAAGTTTTATTTATGCATGTAATAGTAGCTAGAGTAGCAGAGGTTCATCGTTAGCTATTATTTTTAAAACCAAAGTGCTTGAAAAAATTAATTAATTATTAAACACAATCTGTGTATAGAAAATTAAGGAAAAACCATTCCTTTGATGCATATATGCATCTTTCCATGTCAACTGTAAGAGAAGTGTGCTCATACCTGGAGGTAGTGATGTAGTCTTTTGGAAAGAGCAAATGTTTGGGAGTCAGGGTATGAGTTGCATTCTGGCTCTTCCCCATTCTGTACACCTTTGTAAAATAATTTGAGATTTCTGGATGAAAAGCATTATAAAAGAGCTAAGTGTTATTTAAGCCTGCTTAGTTAGACAGTAGGCTGCAGTTTGCATTATTTTCTGGTTTGTGTGTTACATGAATAGAGTGTGAAACTGCTAGGAGAGCCTTTTGTTCTTGCACACTGGCTCTTTCCTTTGACCTCTTTTTTTTTCTAGCTTAATCACATGTTGTTGTGTGGTAGAGCACACAGCACCTATTGGTACAATTAGGAGGTGCATTAATAGCAAACACTGATCTGTGAACAACAACTAGTTTTTTTGACACCTCGGAAAGAGCACTGACCCTCTTGGTGTATTACTGTAGGGAGGTGACAGGTACACGCTGCCCCATGGTTGTCCGTGCAGCTGGTACTTCTTTGGTGTGCTGCAGTGTGCTCCCTAACCTGTTCTGCTGAAAGGCCACGCTGTCTTCTCTAAACAGTGACAAGAGACTAATGGGTAGCTTCAGAGCCCTACCAATGACAGCTCTGTATTTCTGGCTTTATTAGTATATGTGCCACTTAAAAAAATAACCTCTATCGTGGGCCTTCCAAACTGCCACCATCAGAGAAGGGTCTTTCCTGCAGTGCAACATAATGGCTACAGCAGACCCCTCTTCTTTGGTGGACTCTGCACAGAAGACCTATATAGCAGTTCAACTAGCACATGTTGCCCAAATACTTATTTTATTCTTTTCTCTGGGATGAGTGAAGCAGGTTGGATTTCTCCATATTGGTATGTTATAGCTCACTTAGTATAAGAAGTGTGTCATGTAGTTTAAGAACCTTACTCTAAAAAAGTATCTGTAACTGCAAGTGAAGATTTCTAAAAGCAGATTGCTATCCTGAAAAAAAACTGTATGTATTATGTTAAAGGAAGTCTCTGAGCTGCAAATAGAAGGATGTTGGGAAGAGTATTCTGGGGAACTGTCACTATACGCCTGCTCCATGACCTTCACTAAGCATCTGCTGTTTGCCACTGTCCCAAACAAGCCTATAAACCTAAGTTGCCCTTTGGTTTCACCTGCTGGGGCTTTTCTTCTAGATACAGCAGGATACAGATGACCATGCATACCTATGTGTGTTTATGCATGGGGATGTTTACTGTGGAATGTACAGCAGTGGGGACATAAACAACTACATCTCTTCATAATCCCTTTTCTGACAGGTACTTTTAGAGTTAGGCTTTTTGTTTTTTTTGTTTTGTTTTGTTTTGTTTTTTTCTTTTTCTGTCAGTGTATGAAAATCCTGCTGTACTTTGTGCTTGAGAGTCAAGCAAATTCAGCAAGCTCTTTCTCTCTTGTTTTGGGTGTCTTTTGGGTGTCTTCTGTTGCAAGAACTTGAACTCCTGCAATTCTAGCCCTGTATTTGTAATTCAGTGTGTATGGTCACCAGAATGCCATGGGTTTTTAAATTATTATTATTGTTTTGTTTAATTTAGTTGTTGGCTAGTCTTCAGCTGTAAAAATAAGGCCAGGCTATGACAAAAAGAGATGACCTAAAACTGATGTTAAATAAATAGTTTCCTGCTGCGTCAGAAATAGAGACCAGACCCTTGCAATGTTAATACCTCATAGAGGGGGGATGACACTTCCCTTCAGTGTGAAATGTGAATGTTGCCTTTGTGAACAGCAGAATATGATGTTATCCTGTGATATGGTGTTTCACCTGCTCATTGTTAGGGGACTGTCCCACTACTCAAGCCTAGGAGCTTCTTCAAAGTATTATTTAGTTAATTCAAGACCGTAACTGTCTCTGAAATATCCTTGTCTAGAGTTCCTACAAAGTCTATAGAGGCTTGATGGGTGATGGATTTTTTTATCAAGCACCTGCTTTCTTTGCCTAGCTCAGTTATGCAGCAAGGTTGTTTTTACAGGACTAAGAAGTGAGCAATATATTCCATATGCCACCAAGCTTTGTAAAGAATCCTGCTGATGACAATTTCACAGCTGCTGAGAAATAGGCCAAGCCTTCCCTATAAAGTGACAGTATGGAAAGGAATATGTATTCCAATGGGATTGGCCATGTGTCCTCCCCAACTTCTTCCCTCTTGAAGGAAAACGCTAGCACTTCCGAACTATGTAACAACAGATGGTGGCAGAAACCGATTTCCACTGCAAAGCCATTTGGTCGGGAAGTATCAAAAAACGTTTGGAAATTGTGAAAACGAATTCTTGGCTGCAGGGCTACCAGCAGCCTACTAGGAAAGAGACATGAAGCAACTGCCTAACAAACCCAGGAGCCTGCTTGGCCCTGAAAGAAATGGCTTGGGTCAAACATTTTAGAAATTAAAACCTTTACATGCTAAGGTCTGGACTTCAGAAGTGTTCTGTGTGTTATAGGTGTTATAAGAATTAGGTTCTTAATTTCTGGACACTGATTGCTTGACCAACTACCAAGAAAGCAGCCTTCAAAATATGCAGAATGACCTCCAGCTGAGACAAGCTTAATATAGCTCCTACTGGCCTAGTCAGGTGGAACCTTCCCTTTTGGCTCAGCTGATTTGCTGCCCACAGACCATGAAAGTCCCAGGGCTCTGCTAACATACCGGGACACAAAATTAATGTGGAAACAGCACAGGCTACTCTACTGATGGGTTACGTCTAGTAAGTTGTGCACGTCCTGGAGTTGCTGGACACAGCAGGTTCCTTTGGCGATTTCTGTAGCTGACAAAATATACCTCTTTGTAAAGCACCTGGAGAAATAGAATGTGTTTCTTTTTAGAAGTGCACCATAGATGTCTGTCTGTGCCATAACTCTCTGAAATAAACAGCAACATGTTTTTCCATCCAGCATTTCCATTGTGAGTCTTAGCTGCTCTTATAGTGCCATACGTTGAAAATGGTTTGAAAGAACTTCCCATAGTTGTGGGACACAAACGATACTTGCCAGGCCATCTTGTTTTATCTGTTCTGTAACAAATGTATACCAAATTATACGGTAATGTCATGTCACCAGAAACACAGAGCAGATGGAAGTATCTTTCCACATATTGACTCATGTTACTCTGATGAAAGGAATTTGTTTCTCTCCTTCTGTCAAGCCTGCTAGCCTCTGGCAAAGGATGCAACCCTCAGTGAGGAGAACTTTACCAATAACGTTCAAGTGACCATCTGATTTAAATGCACTATCATTGACCAATATGGCTAGTCTGCATCAACAACTGCTCGGAGTAGCCAGTCCTATTTGTTATGTTTGTGTAAGGTAACTTAAAGCAAGTAGTGCTTTTCCAGGTTGAGGAGGCTCTGGGGAATTAACCCTTGCATGAGTAAATATTCAGCTTTTATAAGGATACCTTCGAGGCCCCTTTGGAAATCTAATAAAGCTTTATCTAATAAAGCAAGTGCCAGGTCCTTGATCTGAATTTTTAGATAGAAAAGTGACAACCCCCACAGTGCACGTTGGAAGTGGGCATAGCATTAAGCTACCAAAAATATGGTTTGCAGACTGCTGGTGAAATCTTGACAAATAACTGTAGATATGCTGTGAGCAACTAAAAGCAGATCCTTCTGTATTTCTGTTTGTTGCAAGTGGTGTTTGAGTTGATGAAAGCACAGTTCTTGGATTGAAAACACGTGAAACCAAAGTCAAAAGGGAGTCAGTGTAATCATTAACAGACTCACCTTCTGGATGTGACAAGTAATGAACCAGTCTAAACTTGCCTGGAGCTTTCTTTGGGACAATACCCACAGGGGAAACCCTCTTAGGCTCAAGTGAACCATTATCAAATGGGCCCTCTATTTTCCCCAAATGCCATCTCTTTTCTGTCTTGTCTCTAACCACCTGAGGACATATAACTGCTGATCTCAGCATCCCAGCCAGCATTTGCATCTCAGAGCTTAAGTACAGGATAGTAAAATCCCCAACACAGCCTTTTTTTACAAAAATTGCATATGCTTTTTGTTTGTTTCTTTTTTTTTTTTTCTTACTAGCCTGCTCCCACGATCAGGGAAACGTTTTATCTGCCCTCGCTGGGATTTTAGCATTTGCAAACCTCTTTAACCAGCATTTGGCTCTTTCCACTTTCTTACTTTGATTTGGATGACTGCCTGAAGCACCTGCTAATGGCCTGAAGCGTTCAAGCCGAAATTTGCAGTTTGTGTCCCACACGCACTCAGACTGTTTTGTTACCTGCCTTCTGGAGCACCTGCTACATGATCTGGGCTTGAGAGCGTGCTCTCTACCTGCTGACAGCAGTCCTCCTCACAACACCGGCTCTCCTCTGCTTTGTCCTGCTCTCCCCTCTGCTCTCTGTATCCCGTACTTCAGCTCTGCCTTGGCCTTCAAGGTAACATCAATATTGGCTTGCTTGTTCTAATACTTCAATGAAGAGCAGGGTTTCTTCCCATACATAGATAAAAAGGTGATGCAAAGGTAAGTCAGTCGTTGTGGTCATCCTAAAACCTTCACTGTGGCGTTCCAAGCAGACTTAATTTTTTTTTTTTTTTTTAAAAGGAAATTTTTTTTTACAGGAAGATTATGAACCAGGGCAGCTGGCTGCAATCAGCCTGTAGATCAGTGGTGGTCAGAAGCCAAATAGCAATTTGGTGTTCAGGAAATGTAGGAAACAACATTGCCAATGCTGTTTCCAGGACCAAAGAAACCTGAGAGACCTGAGGAACAATCCTTCCTTTCTCCTGCTGCCTTTTGAAGATCTTCTGTACACTTTTCCATGTGGCTGCTCCTGATGCCTAAACATAGGGCAGGCTTTTAGAATTAACTCTGTAGGCTGCATTTCATGCATTGCCCTGGCAAGGGGCAATCCTAATGGATGCTTTCAGAAATAACTTCCAGTGGAGAATTTGCTTTCCATTCTGCCTTGAGAGGCATTGGTTTTTCCCAGTCTTGGTCTGTGCCAGGGGTACAATTTCAATGGACCTTCCCTTTCCAAAAAGTTTATTTTCTTTCTTCTCTTAGAAAGATGCTGTTAACACCTACAGAAGGAGCTTACGTATTAGCTTCTCACCTGGGTACTTATGCCTATGTTACCTACTAGTCCCTTTGCCAGCAGGATCATCCTCTTCTCTTACAAGCTGTATTCCTTAATACAGCCACACTGTGTCCTCCACCCACCTTCCACATTAGTGCCGTGAGGGGCTTCCCCCAGGAACTGAAGCATCTCTGTATGTGCCCAGGTGGCAAACTGGGGCTTGTCCATGTCAGTGACATCTGCTCTTGCAGAAATGGGCAGGGCAAGGGCTGATTTTTTTTTTTTTTTTTCCCCACCTCGCTTTCGTTTGCTTGCCTGAAAATAACCCTAATTAATTTTCTGGAGAGTTTAGTTTGCTCCCGTGATGGGATCGCTCTTTGTGTGGCTGTCTTGCATGCTATATTTAGGTATGGTTTTTGGAACACCATGTGACCCGAATCAGATAACTTCTGAACTACTAATCATGTCTTTTACGTTGGCTCACTTGGTGGCTTTGGGGCATTTTGTGGTTGTTTTCTTACATACATGGTGAAAACAGATATACTCATGTGCCTTAATGTTGCCAGGATTAACAAATATTTAAGATGTTTTAAGCTAAATTTAGTTTTATTATTTCTACTGTACTTGTATTTTTATTGTTTGTTAGGTGTTCAAATTCAGAAAATGATTCTTTACTGCCTTAGTTTTTCTTAATGGATGACCCTGTTTCACCATTTTAAAAGAAAGAAACTATTTTCTTCTGTGTTTGTAGATGAAAATAGGGCAGAGAAAAAAAAAAAAAAAACCAAAAACTAAATGCTCTTATTTCCTGCCTCATACAGACTTTCTTCCTTTGTTTACCTATTGGTTGATCCATGTAGATGAAAAGCCCAAAACATGGACCTGAACTGTTTCCTCTCACGTTAGCTCTGTCCCTTTTCTTAACAGGGGAAGTTAGTTATTTGTTGGCTGTTTTGTTTGGTTTTTTTTTTTTTTTTTCCTGTTTCTTCAAGATATGCAGCCTGACTTGTATCCTGTCATCATGCACCGCTCCAGGCCACTGAAGCCCTGGAGGAAGCTGAGCTCACTTTGGCTCTGCATCTAGCATGGCTGGCGTTTAGATCTTGTCATCCATTTCAAGGCATTATCTCTTTGTTGCTCGTATCCATAATTGCAGCTTTCTGTGTTGTGGCTACTTCTGCAGGGAACTGTGGTACTGGCGTTTCTTTTGGCTTCATCCTTTTTTGCTGTGACCCCTTAAAGCCTTTTGATAGGCAAATGGATCAAAATGACTTCTTGGCCTTCAGTAGTTGGAAAAGAGCCCAGTTTGACCAAGTAGTTAGTCAAATAAGGAATAGGATAAGTCATGGGAATACTTTTCAACTTTTAGGAAGTAGCAGACAAAGAGGAAGAGAATCCTTCCTTATTGCAAAGCAAATTTATTAAGTCTAATTAGAAATAGTAGCTTTTTCCCCCTTTTTTAATATTCCTTCAGAAGCCTATTCTATCCTTCCTACAATAGCAGTAAAAAGCGAAATACTACATGTAACAAAAATCATCTTTGAGAAAAATGCAGGTCATGAAATATCTGGCAAAGACTGCAATATGTGTCTGTCAGAGAAAAAAAACAAACATTCTTATATTTGAATCTCTGAAATGTAACTGCACCAGACTATTTGGGGAAAATTTGTTTGAAGATGTATTACGTTCCACGATCAAATGGAAAAAATGGCACCTGTCATCATATTTAGAAAACAGCTGGGTAACATGGCCAAGTGCCATAGTCTCTTTTCACATGGCCTTTATGCTGAAACCATCCAAGCTCCATTCTCAGCAACTGGAGAAACCCCGTGCCTTTAAATGGTTACAGAAACATCTACTTAGGGGCCAGCTCTTATTGCAGCAAAGCCTGCTTCTGATGCTTCTAATTATCAGTTAATGGATTATACTTTACTTTTATAACCAACCCAGCAGGCACTCTTCTACAGTGTTTTTCAGCTATTTTTGGTAGAAGATATATGCAATCGAGCTGCTCTTCATGCTTTCATTTTGGGCATGCAGAAAATATTAGAATTAAATCTCTATCTGAGATTATTTTAGCACTCGAATACTTAATTTAGTCTGATTAAGCATTTCCTAAATGTATTTTCTTTTATCTAATATCTTGGAAAAACTGTAATGGGTTAATTGCCCTATCTGATCTAGACTTTGATGCAGAATCTCCTAAATACATACATATTGTTAATTAAAATATTTATATACCCAGTGAAAAGCCTGTTTTGTTTTGTTTTGTTTTGTTTTTTTGTTTTGTTTGGTTTTGTTTGGTTTTTTGTTTGTTTGTTTGTTTGTTTTAAGTTTGCAGACACAGCTCCAATATGTATTACATTTAGGAAAAAATGCTCCAGCTGAACACAGTACAGGTACATGCAGAATCTCAGATGCTTCAGTAGTTAGATGAGCTTGTAGAAATGAATTATTTTTATGCTTACTTTGAATCAAAATAGCAATGAGTTTAGTACCACTGAAGATTTGCAGTGCTGTGTGTGCACACAGATAGGTATATATGTATGTATATATGCATACACTATAGATATGTGTGTGTGTCCAAAGTATGTATACAAAACTATGCATGTGCACATAGATCTATATTTAACAAAGAAATACACTTAACATAGTTTTTAATGGGAACATTATACTATTTCCCCCCCTGGGAATTAATTTTGGTGCCAATTTCTAGCAGGAAAACTAGCTCACTGAGACTGCCTTTGAGTCTGCTCCTTCTGGTCAGACCACGCTTCCATTAGGACAAGGTCCAACATTGGTTAGACTACAACAGGAGAGGGAGCTCTCACTGCACCAGCCAGGAAGGGGGAGGACGAGGTGCCCAAGCCAAGGAAAAGAGAGGGAGTGACCACCGGCCGCAGGTGAGATGTGCTTTTTTAATCCGCTCCCACCTACCGTGGTCCCTCCACCAAGGTGGAGAACTGGGCTCCTCCATCCCTTGCTTACATCAGTAACAGACACAGAAAGGGTTTGCCTCAGGTGATAAGCAATTCCAGGTTATGGTCATGGATTGCAACAAGGGAAGTGCCACCCGCAAGGCTCCCAGCTTGAAAGCACGTTTGTACCCACATCCTGGCGCAGCACTGTGCTTGCTAGCCACAAGACAGACACTAAACTGGTACGGTCGTGTGCATTGAAGGCTGGGAGTTCCAAAGTGCTGCCTGGAAAAAATGTGGAAACTGCTATTACTTTTACACAATGAATACTGAAAAGGAAAGGAGAAGAAGAAAGAGTTGGATAGTGGTTATTATGTGAAATAGCTCCCTCTGTGTGATGAGACAAGGGCCCCTTTCTGTCCTGGTTTTTGAGGAAGATGGGTTTGGGCTTTTCCTCTGTCATATAACATCCAGTGGAGGAGGTCGGCTGTGCAGGGGCTGAAGAGCTGTTGTTCCCCTGCCACTCACAGCTCCTGCCTGTGCTGTAGGTGGAGGAGTAGAGGGACGTCTGCTCAGCAGGGCCAGGCCCACCTTGTTCTTAAAGCAGGTTCTTGCTGTTTAATCCACTTCCCATTCCAGTTTTTTCAGGATAGCGTAGCAAGAGACTACTCTTTGTTTGAAGGGAGGTGGCAGTCAATGCTCTCTGAAATTATTTCATGTTTGCTTTCTTGTGATCAGTCAACTTTTCTGACGTGCTCAAGTCTGATGTTGTGTTTCCCTTAAGAAATAAAGAAAATGTGAAGATCAAGAGAGATCAAGAGATTCCACTATGAACTTTTTTTTTTTTTTTTTCCCCTCTAGAAAGAGCATCATCTCCCATTGAGTCTAGTAAAACCTCTACTTTTCCCCAAAGTTTCTGCAGAGGTAAAGTCCATCTTTTTGCTGGACCATCTAATCATAGTGCATTAAAAATGCATTTTTGGGGTGTACAAGGACTGCAGGGTTAGCCTCCCTTTAACCTCTGTCTGACTTGTCATTCAAAGCATGTGGCTCCTTAGAGCTACGTTTCTGACCTCCACACTAGAGTGGTGAAGGCAAGACTGAGACACCACCAGTTCAGTGTCTGCATCTTGACATCTGCATCAGCCAGAGCTCTGGGATTACTTTTGCCCTCCCCAGTTTCATTCTTTGGCAGTTTGTGCCAGGGCTGGATAAGCCAAACATTGCAGTAGCTTGTTGTCCTTGTCAGGGACAACACCCAGAAGAGTAGGACTTCTTCAAGGTCAGCATGGGAAGTTCCCCATAAAAACTGAACTTTGTTGCTGACAGCCAAGACAGATTCAGAAGGTATGGGATTTTTTTTTTTTTTCTTCTTCTCTTTAATTAAATAAAGTGTAGGAGACCTGTGGATAGGGAATTTTTAGATTGCATATTCAAATATAGAGTATTATAGTATGGCAGAAAATTAAAATTCTTACCAAACCCCTTTTTTATTTTTTTAAAGAAATGTGCTATAATTCATGGTGTAAAGTTTGGTGAAGAGCAGTATGCCGCTCTGCACAGAAATTCTGCTCTTGACTTCATTAAACATCACTGGTTGCTCTCGTTTAGATGAACAATTTTGGAAGTTCTTTTTTTAAAGCTAGAAGATTGGACTTCTAATTTTAACTCTTCTGGTTTATAATTAGAAACATTTCCAAACTTGTTTACAAACACCTGCACTTGACAGTGTGTGTCTGCAATTTTAGAAGGACTCACTTGTCACTTCCAGTGGGGGTTGAGAGGGCATATGAGTTTGTGCAGTTAGTTTCAGGACACTGGAGCAAAAGTTCATTTTTTAAAATAAGGTTATAAATATGTGATGTTTTGTGAGAGGGCTGCATGCACCTCATCAGCAAATAGGTCTTATCAACTAGTTGTGGGTTATTTCAGAGTCAGGAGGAGCAGTAGTGGTCATTTGGGACAAGACTCAAACTGGCACCATAAGGAAAAATTCCAGGAACTAATTTTAGCAGTTTGGTCTCTCAATTGGAGAAGATGGTTTAGAGGATCCTTGTATTTGTGTCTTCTTCAAACATACTCCTGTCTTGACAGCTGTCCAGAATTTATTCAGAAAAAGTTTAAAATGACTTTTGAATAAATCATTGAGATTTTTTTTCATATGAAGTTAGAAGTAAGTTGCTGAATGTACGGTGAAAGAATGGAGTGTGGTTCCCCTTGAGCTTAAGTGGGACATGTGTGGTACAGAAGTCTGTACACAACTTATTTGCAACAGAGTGAATATCATACTATGTTAACTGTTGATCAAGTATATAATCATGTTAGAGGTAGTCAAAATACTTCGTAAAAACAATCCTTTGGCTCCTTGATATGATCTTTACACCTCAGTTTTAGCTGCATCACATTAATAATGTTGCTTATGAACTTCTAGTATAATAGGAAAGATTATCATTGCAAAAAATTGGTGCTGCATGGGAGGGTGGCAGGAGGAACCCTCCAAATATCTTCAAGGGTATGACTGAACCAGATGTAGTCAAAGCAGACTTAAGCAGTAATGGCATAAGGTGTCCTATTGATTGCTTCATGCGCTTGTTGTTACTAATTAGAATGAAAAACTCCAGCTGATTATTAGACCAGCCTGGCTACTGTTGGCTGTTGTCCTTTATTGGGAACCCTGATCAACCTCAGAGAAACTCCAATATAGGAGAAGATAAGGGGGGCGTGGAGCAAAATGGTCTTTATTTTCTGCTGTTTTGTTGTCCAAAAAAGCGTGGACCTGGACGCAAATGAGGAACCAGTGTTAATGTCAAAGGATCATGTCCTCGGAGGTGCTTGCTCTCTATCAATTTCACTGAGAGTTGATACAAGTGGAACTAGGCGTCTAAATACCTTTGTGTATGCATGTTCTTTGAAGTTAAACCTGCAGTCCACAGCCTGTATCTTGTACTTGACCCCTCTGCAGAGCACAGGCCGTATACTCACTGGGGGGCTCGTCCAAAGCAATTGCTTGTAAATAAACAAACATAATTAAATGCAGCTTTTGGAGTACAACGCACAGGTCTGAAGAATTAGGTTTTTTACATCTGTAAACCAGCTGTGCCTTGTAGTATTATTTCTCAATCCCTTTGAGGCAATACGATTTTAACAAGCATTCACTTTCTGTGGCAAACAGGCATTTTAAAATTTTAGTTTTTAAACAAGTAGACTAGCCAAGATTTTGATGTTCCTGAGATAATCCACTGCATAATTTCTCAGCAAGTATGGCTGCAATTAACAAATTGTGTTGTAACCATATTGGGCTGTTACCATCTTTGAAAATAGCTTCAAACACAGTTCACAAGCTCCAGTGTTGTCAAGGTCCCAGTTGGTCAGAGTTAGAAATACCTGACATTGTGGAAATTGCTCATGATTCAAATATGACTGTAGAAATTAGACTCAGATGGAATTTAATACCACTCCTCACTTAACTAGAAACTTTTAGTTTATTGTGACTTCTATCTAGAGATAGCAGTTTCCCAACTGAGGTACTGAGGGAAATGTTGCTTCATGCCAGTGTTTTCAGTTTTCCTCTATTTCTGTTTGCTTGTCTGAGTTCTATGCCCACTTTCCTAAGTGTTAATATGTAGAAATGTTTCTGCAAGGTTAAGGAGGCTCAAAAGCAAGAACTATGCAGTTGTGGAAAGATCCACCTGTCTAGCCACACCTTGAAAACATGCAGAAACCTCTTTGAACTCAGAAGTCGTGACTGACCGTTAAATTAGTGACAAGCTTTCTCACATGTATGTGGTAAGAAAGAAGACCTCTATGGAATATTTGTGGAGTTATCTAACCTGCATAAGCCTGACCAGTTCTTTGGTGTCAATCTTTGGGTGGAGTGTATGGTGAAGTGATCTGTTCTCAGGATAATCTCTCTGGGTTCTGTAGGGCAACATGGAAAATTCTCTCTTTTGGTGCATTTAAATGGATATTGTCTTCCTCAGAAAGTGGTAATTTGGATAAATAAAGGAATCATGAAAAGAAGGGAAAAGAGCTTCAGACTCCTGCTTTGGACCTTTGCATGATAACTCACTTTAGGTAAAATTGTCACTCCTCATAAAGAATCCCATGATATGATTGAATAGTTTGAGCCACAGCATGTACAGCATACCAACATGGTTTAAGAATTGAATTCATATCCAGGTAGCTGGGCATATGAATGTATGTCATATACCATCATATACCATGAGAGGGGAAGCTCTGGGAGACAATATCTGGTTGCAGTTAGAAATCAGCCATGGAAGTAAATTAACTGCTTGTATACTGCCAAAGGAATGTAGTGCAGGTTCCCATCCTGTGAAGCCCCAGCATCGAAATTATGGCTGAATCCCCAGGGCTGGAACATGTTCCAGATCCCGGAGATGGAGATCCTTTGCCTGTTTCTTCCATGGCACATAGGTATAAGCAGTTTTTAGAAATCCATAAATAGTTGAAACCCATGGATTTTCCACAGAAGTAATGAAGGTAAAGAGGACTATGACTTTTACTATGGCTTATTGCAAATTACCTGTAGCTTAAATTTTTGCAGTTTCTTATTACTGTTGTATATGCTTGATATGAGCAGCTCTGTGATATTTCTGAAGTAATCCTGTGCCATAAAAATCTGTGGGTGTCCTTCGTAAAGGAACTGTTATATGCTTGTTGTACCCCCGCTGAAGGAACCTAGTGCAAATGGGTGAGTGAAACTGCTTCAGGGTAACCTGCGTTGGTTTAGGGGGTGGTTAATGATAAATTTATATTCATGACCTGTATTTGTACACTAATTAGAGGGTACTTTGATGCCAGAGCATATAAGCTTGTACGAAACCCCTTGTAAAGGATGGGAAGGGCAAGGGGATTTTTGTTGCCAGTGAGTGAAAAACTCATCTTCTTTACATAGCTTCACCTAAATATGTATGGTATTTCTAAGTAGCATATGAATCCCTTGGCTCATATGGAGGTACTTCTTAAATTGGCTCATGGGAGTGGCTGTAGCTAGCTGAGGTGCTCAAGTGTAGAGCACTGGAGAAGAAACTGAACTGACTCAAAGCACAGTCACAGTTTTTAACTTTATATAATGTCTTTCACAATATAGTAGAAAATTACCTTTATGACTGGTGGCAGGACCTGTTGTGTAAGTAATCCAGCCATGGTGCTGGTTGGTATCTCGCTTTTCACTTGAAGCTCTCTGCAATGCAGGTCTTGGAGAAGTGAGTGCCTGGTGCAGTGTCTGCCTGGCTCCTTGGTAAGTCATTTGAGTCTATCTTTCTGTACAGTCCCTTTCCAAACTGCTGAGCAAAAATATGGAAATTTTTCATAGAGTGCTTTAAAAGAGAGTGGCTAATCAATTTTTCTTATTATTTTATGCCCTGTGATTTTTACACCACCCCCACCAGCTGGTTAATCATGCAAAAGCTGAACACTTCATTAGCCAGAACATGTTTGCCCATGGGCATTTCTGTAGTAAATTAGTTCTTTCTATTTATACAGGTAAGTCATGGCCAAAAGTCTTTAAGGTGCCAAAGGTAAGGGTTCAAATTAATTCTTTTTCTGAGTTTTCAAAAGAACTAGGTTTAACTTTGCACACTGTTGATTTGAAATTACTTTTTAATTAAGGGTAGTGTAGGTAAAAGAGCATTCTCAGGATGTTGTAAAATACATTGCGTCTTTCTGGATCTCAAATTTGGCCTTTGTAGTACAGCCTGCCTTAAAAAAAAAAAGCCCCAAAACCACATTCATAGACCCCCATGTATATATATATATATATATACACACATATACATTTACACAGTATCTACATGCAGAGACTTCTTGTTTCAGTGGCATGTGACATATTGACCAGTGTTTTTCCTTTCTTACTCTGTGCCTTTTAAACTATTAATTGAAAATATGTGGTTTGTAGATGCTTTTTTCTCTCAAATCAAATGGTGCCCTCTGAAAGCCTAGTTTAGCTCGACAATGAATTTAGCTTTCAGGCTTTGGCCATTGCAATATTGTTTGAATGCCACCATTTCCTGCAATCAATGTAATTTTATATCTACTTGGAATAGAAAGTCAAGATGGTGATTGCCTTAATTTAACTCAGTGTTGTATTCATTAAGGAGCTGATCCCAAATTCCTTTCAGATCAAAGTCTGTCTTGATTTCAGTGGAACCTTTCAGCGCACAAGGTGTATGGTAGCCTTCTAAAATGTTGTCATTGTGACTAGTGAATAAAAACTAAATGTGTTGCTAAATTTAGGCTGTTGCTCATGTCAGCTTCCTTTTCTAAATGACGGTAAGTGCATTCCATAAATAGTATGCCTCTTATGTTGTCATATCTCTTTGGCTTGCTTTGCAGTATTTTACAGGATATTTGCAAATGAATTTTGTGTTCAGTAGGCAAGGGATGAAAATAACACTACTCATTGGGACTCCATTAACCCACAGCTAATGAGGAACCATTTCAAGGGCTGGATGAGTGCAGTTCAGACTAGCCTGCGTGCCAGGCTGCTCTGCTCCCACTCAGGCTCGCGCCGAAGGGACAGAGCCCGGTGTGACAGCTGGACCTCCAGCACGGACTTTTGTTGGTTAAAGTTTTCTGGGCTTCTGTTCCCCTTTTGGAAGGTAGGAGAGATGAGTGAGTGCCCGTGCGTGTGTTTAGGTAGGTGACGGTGATCTTGACCTCCGTAGTCAAAGTGTTTTGAGATGTAATGAAATACTCTACACTTGGGCTCGCTCGTTGATAGCATAGTTACTTGTGGAAAAGGGTACTACATGATGACAGTAAAGGTGGTCCAGACTGGCCCTTAATTAATTTTATTTTCAAAATCTGTATTCGTGACTGTCGTGAGGGCACCTGGGCCCTTTACATCAATAAAATAATCAATTTAAAAAAACGTGTAGACCAGAACTCTGTGTTCACTAACAAAACTCCTGTTCCCCATTACGACTAAAGGTCAGTCCAAGGCTGGCCAAGCAAGCAGGACTCGCATTTCTGCACCTCAGCACTTGCCAGACGTGTCTCTGGCGGAACACCACCAGCAGCAGCTTCCAGATGTCCACAGGCCCTGCAGGGAATGTCTTTCTGTTGGCCAATGACTTGTTAACACCGTGAAAATCTCAAATAGGTTTCAGGACCCATGGAAAACGTGGAGAAAGACTATTTCAGAGGCCAGTCCCAATTAAAAATGTGACTTTGCCAGTTGTGAGCAGCCCACTGAAGTGCAGGAAACAGGGAGTCAGTGGAGCTGTGCTGCTGGAGTGGAGAGAGAGAGAGAGAGAGAGAGAGAGAGAGAGAGAGAACAAGACCTCCTTCTGAAGAGCAGGCTAGAGGACTCTTAACTGAAGAAACTTTACTCATTTTACATTACGCAAGCTTAGCAGATTCTCTAGGAATATAATGCTTCCCAGTTTTTTCTTAGTGTGTGTTAATATTTTATGATACCTGTGCATTAAGGGCCAGTTCCTACAATGTTTAAGTGAATTTGGGTTGCTAAATTGCCTTTATGGACTTTTAAAAAACCACTACTGGTCACTACAGGTTAGCTAAATTCCCAATCTCATTTAACTTGCTCGTGATATAAAATCAGCTTGTTCCTGTTTTTCGTTCAGTAAGTGAGCATAAGTAATTAAATTAAGTTGTTATAAAGCTGCATTTTACTTATTTGTATTAGTACATTTGGGGCAATAATCCCACTTTGTAACAGATATCTGATTGTGCCAACAACACTGAAACGAGGAGTTCCTGGGCACCAAGGTAATTTTTTAAATGTAAAATGATAATCTATTTTGATGTCTTGAAATCCAATGGAACTCAAGCTGAGCTTAAAAATCCAAGATCTGATTCAGGAGAATTCAGTCCCATCTGGCTGGTGGGTAGCAGGTGTGCAGAGTGTGTAAGTGTAAGGGAGGGAGGTGATTGCAGACAGTGCAACATTTCTCTTTTCTTGTGAAGCTTCAGTTCCAGTTTAATGCTGTGGTCTGAGGCTCTCTGCAGTTTAAGTTCTTGCATAACTACCAACATCAATTGTCTAGTTGGTATTCTAGACAACATAACGGTGATGGTGGATGGCAGAAGCAAGTAGGTGTTACAGCATTATGGAGAAATATGTCTTTTAATTTTTAAAATTTTGATTTAGTTTCTATTTACACCCAAGACTCTTAGTGTGGGAGAGTGATTTTTTACAAATAAAGACTCAGTGAGAAAGATTTAATTGCAGTGTTCGATATCAAAGTCTTTTTGAAGAGTTGCTGCACGTTCCTAACAGCAACATAGAGAAGGTTTGTTTCATCTATTTATTTTTATGAAAGCAAAGAAAATGTATTATGCAATTTATATTTTCCTCAGGTAATAGATGTTCTACATTTTTGTATTACTGTGATTACTATGTAGGAAGGTTTTTTAATCTTTAATTTCAGCAATCTATTGGATACTTCAAGCAACTCTATAGGTCCCACTTTATACCTTGTAACCTACAGAAAATTTGTCCCAGCCATTCTTGTTTTCCTCTTTCTCCTTCCCTTTCTTCATCTTTTGACCAGATACTACCAGTTACTCTCTGCCTCTGCCTGGGAGCTTGTTGTTTAGGAGGTTTAAGAACCTTCTTTACCTTGAGTTTTGAGATTAGCTATCAAGTCAACTCCCTTTTACACTCCCATCAGCTCTGCCTCTTCCAACTTTCAAATATTTCCTGTGCCTTTTATTTGTCTTCGCTGCTATATAACTTCACGCTGGCAAGTCTTTCAGCACATGTGGTTCTTATGGGATCTGGCAAACAAAGCACTACTTACTTAACAAAATAAGTAAGCAAACAGTCAAACTTCTTTTCTAGTTTTTAACTTCACACTAGTACAGTATATGACACTTTGCTACTGTATTTCGTTTTTCACAAGGGTTTTTTTGTGGTGAATGGACCATTGCTAGCATAGAGTGAAGCTGGGGCTGTGTTGCCAAGGGAAGTCCATCTGTTTTGACAGACAAAATGATAAGTGTTTCTCTCTGGACATCCCTGTAAAGATCTCCCTTTTATTTGTTTGCTTTATCAAGTTCAATGGAAGAGGTCACCCCCTTTGACAGAGCAAATTCTTTTTTTTCTAGCAATAGGGCCTTGCATGAAAACATTTTTTATTAAGCAAGTCATCCATACTGCACCGTAGGCTGTTTGAGCGTAACAGTATGTTACAGTCTGCAAAGTTAATGCAGTTAATATTCAACTGAACTTTTGGGGGGTTGCTAATCCCTTAGGCGGGCTTAGCAGAAAGGGCAAATATATTTATAGCACTTTGAATCAGACTGCAGTGAACAAGTAAGAGTATGTGTTATACCATGCAAATGTTATACAATTTCAGGAAAGCTCAGTGCATAATCATCTTTTAATAGTACTTAAGTTGGTGAAATACTTCTGCAAGCAACAAGAGTTGTTGGTTCAGTGGGCAGCAGGTCTGTTAAAATGAGACTCTGTGAAGGGTCTTGCGATTCCTGTTCTGGTGATAAATTCTGTAAGTTCTGAACAGATTTATGGGCTGTTTAATTAGGAGCTAACTGTATTCTTTAAGCTCTGTCATTTGTATTATTCCCTAATAGGATTTCATTGGACTTTGTCACATATCTGACTGTGATCGAGTGTGTGCACCTTTGTCCATAGCCTGTTCGATATAGGCCATGGTCTCTTACTGTCTTTGTAGATGTTAGAAGATCATATCATTCCCGATTGATCTTTCCTCCACAGTGGAAGTGTGACGTTGGGTAGAGTTTGATTTGATTAAAGCTATGTGTGCACTGGGCAACAGAAACAAAAGTTAAGTCAGCTGCAGGAAATTCTTAGAGAAGCTGAAGTGCTCAGACTGAGAATGTCCAACAAGGATGGCCATGTTTCTAGGAGACAGCAACTCTCCATATTTGTGTCATGGACAAAACTTGCACCGAGTGTAAGGTTAACATGGAAAAGCTCATGAAAGCCCTGTAATGCTAACAGTCCATCAGGAGCCAGCAAAAAAGGAATTATGATCTTGGATTTTCCACAGAATTTGATTGTGTAGAGTTTTTAGTCTCCTAAATAAGAGATCCATCAACTGGTAGGCAACAAAAAGTCATTTGTATATTTTCTGTTTTATTTTGGAAGAAAGATTAATACAATTGCTAACAGCTCTAGTCTGTATGGTAGATCTTTAAGCTGAACGTCTGGTGCCATACAAACACAGAATACAGGCCTGCAAAAGTGGCTGTTCTATTCTAATTGAGATTTTTTTTTTATGTTTTACTTTTTGCTATTTCTTCCATTTTTTTCTAGATATTAGATATTGGAATAAGTGACTCCAATATGGAACTTGACCTTAAAGGGAACTCGGATGCCTGTACTTATACATGGATTGAAGTAATTTATTTATTTGCCTGCACCCACTCCCTTCCTTTTCCTTTTGCTCTTTGTGAACCACATTGGCCATTCAGTGTTCTTCAGGAAGAAAAGTCCTACAAAATAATTTGTGTCAGAATTGTTATGAAAAACAGAAATATGTTGATAAAGATTTTCAAATAATTCTATTTATTATATTTTCAATTAAAAAAAAAAATTACTGAATCCCATAGTAGTTAAAGTTTTGTATTGGAGTTGTCTGTATCTCAACTACCAGAAAATAACTACTTTATTAGATGCAAAATTTCAAATTCCAGAGTATGTTAAAATATTCTCCCAAAGGTCAAAAGCCTCTGCCAAGAAAGAAAGGAAATTAGAAGGGAATTCGGGCTAACCAGGTTAAGACCCAGTAGGTCTGGAATGGTTGCACAGGGATGATGTGGCTGACGCAGATGTGAGTTCCTTTGGTTCATCATTCTAAATGTCCCCAGGTCGTCACTGATCAGGTTCCATGCAAATGCTAAGCAAGATTCAACCTCAACATCTATAATGGGACTCTGTACCATTTCTGTCATTGTATTAAACAGTAAATGCAGACATCCGTAGCAAACACCTGACCTCACAGAGTACGCTGGTGAAGGTGGGCTGGATCCTGCAGCCATTTTGGAGCTTAGAAAGAAATGAAACCAACCACAGTTTCATTGGATAAACAAAGAGTTAACCCTCTGGTAACGTTAACGGTGATAAAAGGTGTGGGGATGTGTGTGTGTTACTGTGCTGTACTCTATACATTTATGAGCTCTTTTTATAGAAGCGTTCCCAGCAGCGTTCCCAGGAGCAGTCCAGGTCCAATCAGGACTGGTATGCCATTGTGCGAGGTGTTGTTCTAATTCATGTGTAAATGTGGAGTGGTTGCTGCCCTGAGGATATTACAGTGAAATTACGAACAGGATAAAAAATAGTAGGAGGTGTGGAGGAGAAGGAGGGCAGCTGCAGTGGGGTGCACTTGTCCTGCCAGGGTTGTGGTACGTACAGCCTGATACCAAATGAAGGGGCATTTCATTTATTTATGTCTGCTGCCTTCAAAGCAATTAGCCTTGTTGTCTTTCACTTGTGTCTTAGTTGTTTATACAGAAATGTAGAAAGTATGAAATGAATTGCTCCTGAGATCCTTCTAGCCTCATGTTCTGTCTCTAGCAATGACCAACCCCAGGAGCCTCAAGGAAAGTTTTAAGAGCCTCACAATGGGCACACATGGGATAATCTTCTCTCTACACAGTCTCATCCTAATCTTTCATTATTAGGGATTAATTTAAGCTTTGAAGCATGAGGGTTTTTTTAAAAAATGTTTGTTGTTCCCCCTCCTCCACTGTCAGCCTTGTTTAAAGTGTGAAATATCCTCCCAAGTCTGTGATCTGACCTGTTCTCGGGGTAATCTTACCTGCTCCTTGGTGTGCTGATCAAATCTGCAGCTTGAGAACCACCATGGTGGTTTTGCTTCCTCTGATGCCAGAAGGCATGGGTAGATCCTTTTCTGCAGGGAGGTGGGTGAAGGCAGAAGCATATTGAGCAGTTACGGCCTGGGTGTTCCCATGTCACCGTATGTCAAAGCTGTGGTGCTGCAGCTGGATCTCTCCCTTTTAATATTTTAGTGGGTAAATTGCAGTAAAGCACAATAGGAAATAACCATAAATAAATGTGGGAACCTTTGTATTAATTTCTTTTGCTAGCTGTGTACATATGAGCAGCTTGCCATTTGCATATGTGAATCTTGTCATAACAATTTTGGGAAGTGATTTGTTAATAATCAAGTTCTCAGAACAGCTCTAAATCAGTAATTGATGTAGGTCTGGATAAAGCAAGCCTTCCGCCTGCCTATTATGTGGAGCATTTTTGGCAAGTTTCAAGCTAGCGTGAAAACTAGCCATCAGAATAAAATTTAGGACAGCTGGGATGCTTTGCAGTGAAGACTTTTGGCTCCACAGTTCAAATAATCACAATAGCAGCTCAATTTAGCCTTTGGCTGGATAGGTTTGGCAGGGCACAATGAAAAATAATTATTTCATGGCCTGCTTATTTGTCCCTTAACAAATAAACTCTCTGACCTATGCAGGCTTATGTAAATATGCTGCCGTATGTGGGGTTGTAGAACACTGTCATGTCCCCATTTGGAAATATGTTTTATTTCACCCTCATGTTACAGCCTTTTTTTTTTTTTCTTTTTGAGTTCTGCTTGGGAAGCAAAGAAAGGGATAGGAGGTGTTGGATACTGAAGCCCAGACAGCCAGGCACAGAGTCTAAAAAGCCATCTAACAGTCTTCTTTCTGAAAACACATCCATTAGTATGCAGTGTTTTCACTGCTGTAATAATAAGAGCAATCATGATACGAACAAGTCCGTCTCTTCACAGCCTTCCCACACGGGATGGAGAATGACAGCTCCTAAAGCATTTGGATATTTGCCTGAATGTATGCTGCTTAGCTAACCACGGCTCAACTTGCTCTCCATCTTATGGCTTCCTGGATATTCTTCTCAATTGTTTCAGTGACAGCTTAAAATGTGAGACTTGGAAGGGGGAGATAAAAGCTTAGCAAAAGGCTTTTTGTGTGTGTATTTAAGGGGAAGTTTTATTACACTTGATGATGGAGAGACATGCCACACTATTTTCTGTTCCTATGATTTTAGTATTTGCACTTTCTCTTGTACCGGCAGCAGCCAATCCATAACGTTGTCTTTCTGTTTCCTGCTCCGGAGGGGGAAAAATACACAGAAGAATACAGATTGATGGTTTTGTCTTCTGACACCACCATTTTGGTTCTGACACAGGGAAAGAAAGCCTTTTTTTCACCAGTGATCCTAAATATCTCTCTAGAACAACAGCCTTTACACACTCATGCACATACACATGCACATGTGCACGCACAAATGCCCAGGCTCTCGCTGAGGTGGCTATGATCTGTTTTTAATAGTGGCACTTCTTCTCAAAGTGTCATTTAAAAAAAACCATCAGCAGTCATGTCATGCATTGGGATGAATTTCTAAATGTAAATGAGATTCTCTCAGTAATTTATTTACATTTGTTTTCAGCACAACAAATGAGACATCACGTAGCTTCATAATTTCCCATGACCGAGTCACCAGCATGAGGTGTGTAATTTACCCTGATTTAAGATACTTATCTAGAGGTTCTTGCAACAATACCTGGTGGGCTTTTTTTTATATTACTTTTTGCTGGCATTTAACCCATCTACTTCACTTCCTTCTCTGTTTTTCAGTTGAAAAAGAAGTATAAATATTTCTGCTTTTTGGGGCCTGTTTTCAGTAGAGCTGAGGAGTATGGCTTTGTATATTATTTTTCCTACCATTTCCTTCTCATTTGAAAATCATAGGAGGCTTCCAGAACTTATCTTGATTTACAATCTGATGATGCAGGAAGGCAATGCTAATTGTGGTCATTTCTGGTAGAAAATGTTTGTCCAGACATGAAGCATGAATGGGTAGCAACCTACAGTCATTGGTTGTCCTCCTTTTTCAGTTGAAATACTAAATCTTAGGCCTAGTCTTGGCTTTGCTACCGACTTTGAGTTACGGATCTGCCTGTGGCTGAAATGATACTTAGATGGAGAGGGGAAGTGAAGGCCAGTTTTCAAATAATGTGGACACAGTCATGTACAACAAAACTCATTTATTTTAAGCCTGGAGTTGGAACATTTAGATGTCTAACTACTTGCTTTAGTATTTCAGGTAGGTAGATGATTAAAGGTGCAATGTACCATGCATACAATTTTGTACCTCTTATCTTGCAGTCTCAGTTAAGGCTTGATTAAAAATCAGGGCAATAGCTTTTGCTGTTTTACAGGGTAAGAACACAGGAGAACTGAGAGAATTTGGTGAAAGTTACTGGTAGTTCATCAGCAGTACAAAAGGCTATGCTATATGATTATGCCGTGGTACTAGTTTAGTGTGGTTTTGTGCAAAAATACTGTACCTCTTTATGGAGGCCTGCAGGGTTAACCGTATATGAGTGTTCTTTTCCTCACTGAGAGGAAGCATCTTTGTGTTAATTTGCAAAGCAAAATTTAACGTCTTCCTTTAATCTGAAAAAGCATATTCAAAAAAAGACTAGATTTGAACTGTTTTTTAATGTGCATTTTACATACTAGGACCCAGTTG
The DNA here is from genome assembly GCF_000691845.1 of Merops nubicus. NCBI lineage: Eukaryota > Metazoa > Chordata > Aves > Coraciiformes > Meropidae > Merops > Merops nubicus. The sequence goes on along the minus strand of NW_008601264.1, from coordinate 173,757 downwards.
AGATTTAAGTTTGGGCCTGCTGGCCATTTCCTTAATGTTGCATGGGTCTAGTACCAAATTATGCTGATGGCCTGTCTATCACCAAATTATTTACAGAACTGCAGTTAAATTATGGAAGTCTTCCAGACAAGCAATGCTCTGGGCAAATTATTTCATCAAAGTTATTTTCCATGGTATACTTAAGAAAAAGCTTACAGGAGCAACGTGAATCTTTTTTTCCTGGTATGTGATTATATGTATGTGGCAACAGTTCCCTTTTTACAAATAATTGGCTTTCTACCTGGGAAAACAGAAGAAACCACAATGTGAAAATCAGAGACCTCTGTGTTTTCCTCTGTGTCACGGTTTAATTCCAGCCAGAAACTAAGCCCCACCCAGCTGGAACCAGCACACTCAGGTTGAAGCACAAGTTCTACATTACAGAAGTGCAGGACTAGGACCAGCAGTAGGGTAGACATTTCTGCACACTGTCAAGGTCTTGGGACTTTTTTTTCCTGTAGACTTACAGCTGCACATCTCTGTAAACACGTAAACCCAGGTACTGCACAAGCACATCACCCATCTTTACTAGATTTCTTTTACTGCCACACCCAGTGATCACTGTCTACTTCTACAGGGAAGTACGCTTTTGGATCTGAAGGCAGTTTAGGGTTTTACTGCGTTACCCCCATCTAGCAAGATTTGAGCTGCTGTATGATTATAAAATGTAAAAAGAGAATATAAATTCTCAAAACATCTGTAATTCACGATGATAATTGGCGTCCTTTCAAACTGTGTTCCAGAGTTTAGAAATATACTCAGGGTAGAACATCTATATTTGGGTTTATATGTAATGGTAATACCTACTGGTTCTCTTGGAAAAACATCGGTATAGATCACTATTTAAGGACTCTGGATGCAGTGTTTATGTTTAACTCAGTTTTTTTTTTATCACAGATTTTTTTTATCACAGATTCTTTTTTTTCCCCCCCAGTATTCCATTTTAATGTGCTTGCACTGTGAGACAAGGATGCCTCTCCAGCCCCTGCACAGTTGTGCAGTTTTTGTTTAATGAATGTAGAAATTCCGGTTTTAAACTAACAGCCATGCATAAATTCTTCTGGGGAAACAGGTGCTTAAAATCTGTGTTTTCCAGAACTCTTTCTGTGTAGATCTTTGGGGTAAACACAGCCACATATAGATGGCAGACTTGAATTATAGAATCATAAAATCATAGAATGGTTTGGGTTGGGAGGGACCTTAAAGATCGTGTAGGTCCATCCTTCCCCCATTGGGACCTCTGCACTCAGAGCTCAGATGTTGAAAACCTTACATGTTTGAGGAAGGACAGCAGGCTGAAGAAGGCATAAGAGCTAAAGGTCTTTGCAAACTGAACATATGATTTAACCTGATTTTCACCTGACATTGGGCTGTGTTTGTTGTTATGTGAGGACAGTACAGGGCATTGAGGTCAGACCTGGTGAACCCACGCTGGCGCTCAGCTGGGTGGACTGTGTCCAGGCACATGAGATGGAACTGCAAGAGTTGGAGTTCGTGATGTTGAAGATTGGTTGGTTTTTTTTTTTTTTTTTGATTGGCTGGATATGAATATATGTGAAAGCTGGATCTCCTTTACTTATGATCCTTAGCAGATGCAAGTCTGATTAAGACCCCCCTTAATTTAGAAATGCTCGTAAGGACCGGAAGATACTTAAAGCTGGCTTTGTCAACAAAATGGAGGAGCTATGCTCTCAGGGCCTATTAACAGTGGTGCCAAGATGGCCACTGCTGCATAAATACTGGGAATTCAGTTTCTAAAAACCCCAAGAAGCTCCAAATTGTATATCTCACAGGTTCTTTACTTCCCCAGTTGTAATCCATATCTCACTTATTGCTAGAGTCAACAGTCTAATGGTAACAGAAAACACAACCTTTCATCATCTATTGATTTTGAGTCTTTAAAAACTGACAATAAGCTATTTTTTGTCCAATTTCTCAATAAGTAGGAACATTTATTGGATTTTCAGTTTTATTGTATTACATTAGAATATATTTTACTGCATATAGTGGGCAATGTAACATCAGAAGACATGTTTACGTTCAGCAAGTAACTTTTGAAACTGCATAGCTCAACTGAGATATGTAAACAAATTTGTAATACTAGTTTAATTTAGATTACAATGCAGAATACTCAGGCTTGAGCTCATTTTTCTATTTATTCCATTATGCACCTCTAACTAATGGAGGAGAATTGCCATAAAAAATAGTTCCAGTAGGACATCAGTAAAGGTGAACATCTACTTTCTTTCCTATCTGATGAAAGAGAGGAATTTTGTAGTTATGTAAGCATCACAGTGTTTGGGTTTATTTCCTAGAAATCCACCACAGACAATGTTGTACAGGTTTGGCAAGTCGTAAATTCTCTCTGTGTGATACTGTGTGTCAAATTATGTGGCGTAAACATCTTCTTTCTCAGTGACCTCTGTTACCTTATCTCCTTTTTTTTTAAAAAAAGAGAGAAATTGGAATATTATTTAGCTATAGTAGATTTTGGGATGTGGAACCTGAGTTGCCTCCCCAGTGCCACCTGCCTTCATGGTGGAAGATCACCTGATGGGTTTTCTCCTTTCCAGAACCTGTCAGGAGACACTGAAGATCAACAGTTACCTCTCGCTTACTGTTGTAATAAGAAATGACAGTTTCATGGTATTTTTATCCCTGCTGTAGAAGCACTTTAAACTTTTTTTTTTTTTTTCCCTTTGATTAAGAAGCAGTTAATTTCTCTTCTGGTGACATTTGGTCCCACAGCCAAAGACAGTAAGGTGTCAGTTGTTTCCATCCTACCACTAGAAAACCTGAGGTGGAGGTGCCACTGCTGAGGTGGAGATGTATAAAACAACCTGAGTTTTAAACCAGCTGTGCCACTGTGCCTCCAGCAGTGGCCTTTGCAGACCCAAGTGGTTCTTGTGATTTCAGTCTATCACAGCGATCATCCTGGCAGGCTTCTCAGATGAAAAATTTCACCTAGGTAATGAAACGTTCTCCTGTACGCTATGAACATAGAGACAGATCTGGCTTAAATTTTGTAACCATTGTGCGGTAAATGGAGAGAGAACTATTTGGGCAAAAGGCTTCATTTTTTGTGAATTGGGTGTGATTCTGCAAGGCATGGGCCCTTTCTCTTAAGATGCTGTGGATCTTGCTGTCGTCTCTGCCTGACAGGAGCTGATGCACAAGGAGTTAACAGATACCCAGTGACTAAAGCCATTTATGTTTCTCTTTATATACAGAAGTGAAGTGGAGCATGTAAAACTGGAAAGCAGAACCAAACTTGAAATTCTCTAACTTTATGACGTGTGTGTGTGTGTGTGTGTGTGTGTGTTATTTTCCCATGATCTTTAATTACATTCTGTTCTGGAGGGGGGGAGGGGGGATGCTAATCTGATGCACCAACTGGGGGAAAACCAAACTGTTTTACAGCGGGAGTCTAGATGACAGCACACAGCAAATGCAAAATATGACATTCATATAAAAGTGAGCTAAGCAAGACCAATAGAAGAGAGCCAAAATTACCACAGCAAGAGGAATATGAGTGGGTTAAGGAAACCATGTTTTCTCTATTTATTGAAATATCACAGCTGACCTTTAAGGTGGTGTTGATATGATGTAGATTTTGTACAGCGGCACCAAGAGAGTTGGTTGTTTTAAAGGGAATGTGTGATTGGATTTGGGTTCATGAGAAGTTAGGTGTAGAAGAGGATTGCCCTTCCCTCTTTGAACATATAGTGGGGTACGTCTCATTGCACTGAATGGAAAGATGCTGTTTTCAGGACTGCTGTTTTCTGTGCTTACTAATGAATTTCTAAGTGGTGTTTGAGCCTTGGATATTTACTGTAGAGATGCTTGCAGTCAGTTGGAAGAAATGTGACTGAATGTGAAGCTTAGCTCTGTGTACATACAATCCTGCTCTCTGATTCTGTCTCAAGTTGTGTACTCAATATCAGTCTGCAACAGTAAATAATTTCTAGGAGTCCAGCTGTGTCTTAAGGCTTCTCTACAAACATCATCCAGGGTGCAAAGTCATGTGATGCCCTTTTTCTTCTCTCACTGAATAAAACAGCCTTTAAAGAACTATTTCCGCATCCAGTCAAAATATTAAAGCCAACTAACTGGGTGGATGTCTTTGCTGGTGTCTAGCAAAAATGATCTGTGCCCTGTTCTTTGGTTCTAATGTCTTCTTCATCCCCTTAGCTGAGAGCTGGGTCACAGAACACTGCTGTGCTCTGCTGCACCACGGGGGCTGAGTTTCTGTGCACAGTGAATGTCTTTGCTAAACAGCTTGACTTAGCGTCATTATGCACTGACTATTTATTGAAGTAAGGGATGAGTGGACTATTTAAAAACAGAATTCCCAGGGTGTTCTAGTGTCGTGTTTGAAAGGCAATGAAGAGTCTGACCTGAAGGTATTCTGTGTAAATAAAGGTTTAGGAACAGGTCTCGCATTGTCTCTCCACTCGGTTTTTTTTTTTTTTCCTTTTCCTTCATTAACCTACTATTCAAATGTCAGTGGCAAGTTTTGTCTTGGTGGAGAGTGTGTTCCAAAGGATCTGAGCTCTTCTCTTGGAGGAGGACCAGGGCAACTATGATGTGTGTCAATTTAACACCTTTGGGTGACGTGTGAGGGCATCTCTCCTGCTTCCCAGCAGCGCTAACCCTTGAATTGAACAGTCATGGAGTCAACAGGGCTGTATGTCTTATACCTCTCTGCACCAGCTGTGACTGGTATGGATCCCTGGGGTGATATTGAGGATGAAATGAACTCTTGTGTGCTTGAATGTGTTGATTATGAGCAGATCATCACTCAACACCCATGTTGTTATCACCTTCTGGGCAGTTTACCTCTACCCTTAGGAACAGTTGTAACAGTAAGATTTAATCTGGATTTCAATTTTATATTTAACTTTTATCTGAACTCTTAGAAAAAAAGAATAAATTGTGCTTTGAAAAAGAAAATAAATGGAAGGTGAAATGAGAGGGTGTAGAATAGTTGGGATGCTTTTTTTGTCTCTTTGGTAGATATTAGGAAGAAAAAGGAACATGCTATGGATCCTCTCCTCTTTTTTTTTTTTTTTTTTGATCCAGCTCATTACACACACTGGTCCCATCACCTTCAATCATTTCCTACCAGTTCTGTCACTTGGAGGCCAGACTTTACTCCCCTGCCTTTTAGCACTGCATTGGCTTGGGGCATTCCCTGTGGACATCCTCTACACTTGCTACTTCTTAACACTCTCAGCTGGAGAAAGCACATTGCACTTGTGCATCCTAGCCCAACATCACACAGAAGTCATGCAAAGGCCACCAGAGATCATTTACATTTTTCACTAGCCTCCTAAAGTGGTTGTTCAAAAGATACAGTGGCTTTCCTGGTTGTTTGAACTCCTTTGGAAAACTGTCATTTTGGATCACTAGTCTACCGGTGGCCTATAACTGTTATGCAAAACAGTGGACAAACATTACTAATTGTACAATTAAGATTGCTTTCTCCTCATCATCCCATTCATCATACTCCTCATTCACACCTATAGTCAGCATCTGGCATTAACAAAGGCCATATTTGTCACATTAATACATTCCTTTTGTAGTGAAAATGCCTTTTGTATATCCTTTTGTTACTTAAGGGTCCTGTCAGCATACTCAGTAAGCCTGAAAATGGTATTTAGAAAGCCTCGTAGTGGTGGGCATCCCTGTTTCAAATGTTTAATGGGAGTGTAATGCAGTGGTACTCCAGGATACAAAGGCAGCATCTCTCAGAGTTCAGAAAAAGGACCTGGTACAGATCAACAAAGGCCCTCCGTTTCCGTAACAATGCTGAACTGAGTAATACAGTGGTTTGATACTTTTTAAAATTTGAGGCAAACACTACAAGATAGCTTTTCTTCACAGTGGACATTTCAAGGTCATCCATCCTGTTAGCCTGACACAAGATGCATAATCAGTTCATTTTAATAGTCCATACCAAAGCCAAGCAAGCCAAATCTATGTTGAAAAGTGCAGAAGGTAGCAGGGAAAAGTCCAAGAATGTCTGTGAAGCAAAACGTGAAGAATAGCCTGTTACCCTTACTGCAGACCTAGACAGAGGTTTTTGCACTTGAAGATATTGAAGGTGTGTTTGCCACTCCTGTAAAGACAAGGTGGAGCGTCTTGGCTTGGAAGCCTAAGGAAGTCTACAGCACCGTTAATTCTTCTTGGGAAAAGGAAATGATGTAAGTTTCTACTTCTAGAATCTTTGCCCACAACTCTATAAATTTGAAGAAATAAAATACAAACAGAAAATTGATTTTTGAATGACAGTGAATTATTTTCATTAGAGAATATGTAGTTTTGTGTCAAGGGAAAAAAAACCTCAGTGTACTATGTGCTACTTTCTGAAGCATTACTTAATGTACCAGTCATTGCTGGGAACATGGAGTCCTTTTAATGCTAGTCAGGTAATATGTCATTTTCTCTGTAGAAACTCTGTGCAGCAGAGACATGAGTTATATACTGATGTAGTTATCAGAAGATCATGTGGTAGCACTAATGTGAGTCACTACAGTAGAGTTTACCCTGTTTGAAATTTTTACATAATTAAATAAATGTGAGTCATTGTCCAAATTCTGCCAAAGTGCAGATGTCTTTAATTTAACGTATGCAATTCAGCTTGCATATGCTTTCCATAGAGTGAGCATCTTTTCTTTTGTACACAAATCCAGGTTAACTCCAGTCTGGGAGCCGTTTCCTCTTGCCATTCAGTGTGCAACGCTGCCATTGAAATCCGTGGCAGCTTTGGTAAAAATAGCTGGAACACCCAGACCTTAAATAGACCTCTCTCTGCTTCGTTTTATGTTCTGCTGGCAATTCTTTAAATACACATAGTTAGATCAAAACAAGCATATTTTTGTTTCTGTAATAATGAAAGATATGGCCTACATATCCTGGGGAGATACATCCAGTTGCCTTCTACGACACCTGTCTCTGTACCAAGGCAAAGACCAGAGAGAAGATTAGAAAGGTAAGGCAAGTTTCTTTAAGGGACAGCAAGCTGGATATGCTTACATAAATATTGGACATTTTAAATAATAATCTTCACGACGGTGGATGGCTTAGTACTTGGGGGTAAACCAGATCATTTTACCCAAGATTAAAACCACCCTCCATGCAGTTAGCACATCATCAATGTTTCTGAAGATTTCACAAATCATTTGGTTTCTGAAGTCTAAAGATGTTGATGAACCATCTCTGAGTCATCTGGCTGAAGAGGCGGCAGCTTTTCTTTCTTTCTCTCTTTCTTATTTTTTCCTCCCCCTTTTTCTCAGCTGCAAATCTAATTGTTCTCTGTCTAATGCTGAAATGTAACAAAAATGTGATTAACCATCACATTCAGAAGTAGCTCATAGCTTTGCTGGGCACAGAAGGGAAGAACAAGCATATATGGAAATGTTTGAAAAATGTCTGATTAACTCATGAGAGACAGTGAAAATGACTAAGGCTGCTCAGCTAATTTCTGAGTCACGGAGTAGATGCTATTTTTTTTATTTGTCAATGTCTCCTTTAATAGGGACATTAAATAATGTTTGCTCTTGTAAATTCTTTCCCAGGAAGGGAAGAGTTGGATTTAAATCTTATTTCAGTTTCACCCACAAGTTGGTCTGGATGATGTACCAAATGTTTGATGAACTTATGCTGATTTCCAGGTTCATTCCCATCCTGTGGTCAGGCAAGTCTTGTATGCATTGCTGATTTACTTCAGGAGGTTAGCACAAACTGTAATGGGGATGACTTGTTCATTTTTTTTGAAGTTTTGGCTTCTCTCTACAAGCTCTATACTTGTAATATTACTAGTAATCTATGTATGATGCTGTTCTTGGAAGATAACCTTTGAGTCTTACGCCCACAGTTTTCCTTCTGGCCTGTCAAATGGTGTGCCACTTTTCTTTGGAGCTCAGAACAGGGGGCTGTGTTACAGAAGAAACTTGTATATTTTATTTAAAAAGACAGTTCTGCTTCAGAAAGACTGCAGCCTCACTCAACACGGCAGCATGTATGCTGGCCATCCAGAGAGCAGCCAAGGGGGTATATGTTTCACACGCCCTCTGGGAGTCCTGAAAGCTGCCGTAGTAATTTATTGATGACAGAGATGAGAAATAAATTCCTCCCATAGTCTCCCTCCCCATGCTGCTCTGTTAATACTGCCAGCAATGGAAGAAGGAAGTTCCCACACCTTTGCCTTCACTTGCTGCAGAGGAAGGCTTACACAGGTAAGCAGTCCTGTGTGCCAGGTAAATAAATAGTGAGACTTGGGAGCATGTGATTTTTGACACCCTCCATGCCTACTCCCCGTTCCTGCTATATTTAAGCATTCTGCCTTGTTGATCTCTGAGCTTGTTCCTGTTAACTCCCCCCCCCCAGTAAAAATCTTTAAAAATAAAGCTGCACGGATGTGCCTGAATGGTGAAGCACAGTGTCCTAAATGATGTAACTCAGGTTTTGGGAGCAGGATAATTGCAGAACTGTGAGGCTTCTTTTAGAATAATTAGTCTTGCTGAGAACCAGAGTATAAAAGCCTGCTCAGAGCACAGTAATAATGGAGTTACACCATTTCCAGTATTTGTGTGCCCCTGCATAGCACTGCAGATCAGAGCAGGCGTGCCCACAATGATGGTCAAGGAATGATTTCATCTTTGCAGCCCTGTGCCAGGACTGTGATACAAAATAACGTGGGATTCATTCTAAAGAAAACAGTGGCACTTACCTTCCATACTAAAGCAGTAGGCCTTTAACATCATTAAGAATAATTTTTACAGAGGAGAGGTTTATGTTTCCATTCATGGAGCCAAAGTCTGTTCTCATGCCCTGTTACTACCTGGCACTTGCCCATCCAGGAATGAACTCTGCTTCTCAGCTGCGTGCACTTGCATATGTTGGGATTTCCATTTCAAAGTACGAACAATTCTAATATTAAAAGGGCTGTTTCCCCAGTGGGGCTATGGGTTGCATGAGCTTCTTGACTTTTCTTTTTCAGCTTTTGATCGTATATGATAACAACTTTAGATCTTTCTATCACTTTTTTTTTCTTTTTTCTTTTTTTTTTTTTTTTTTGGTCAGCATCACAGTGGACAAAATGTCAGCAGAAGTTAAAGTGGAAGGCATCCTTAGAGATACTAAAGGTTCTTTTCCACCACCTGCTATATGGTTGACTCGGCTGCTCTTTTCTGTTGGGCTTTAGTCTGCTGGGGCGCTTCATTGCTTAACTTAAATTTACTTACCTGTTATATAAATAAGGAATAGCCTTGTCCATTAAGTAAATCTACTGATGGAGGGAAGAGGGAATTTTTAGAGTGCCTGTGTGCCTTTCTGAGACATGGAGTTCAAAAACATCTGAAAAGGTAACCTTCAACTGGTTTTCTGCAATGACTTTTATCAATGAGCCCTAAAAGCATTGATATTTTCAGGCATTATAGCTGAAGAGAACTGCAGTGTCCTTGAACTACCCACTAGCCAAAGGAACACCTCCAGACTCAGCTGGTGAATTCCTATGTACTGTTGTATGTGACTGACTTTTTCCTTTCTCTCTGGGATGTCTGACTGGTACCCAGACCTTGGCTTGCCCCAGTATGCAAGACTAGGTTGGTACCACTCTCAGGTGCTGCCTGGATTTGCTGTTGCCCTCAGAATGTCTGCTCCTATATTGTATAGCGAGGATAATCCTTTGTTTAATTTTTTTTTTAATATTTTGAAAGGAAAATGGGGGTCTCATTCAGGTCTTTCCATTTTTGCATGATAGTACAGTTGAACAACGTGTACATGTGTTAATTAAACATCCCTTCTTATCACTGTTTTGGTAAGTGTCCTGTAAATTTAATCACTACGACACCTCTGTACACATTACAATCCTTTTAAAGATCTAGAGAAAAATCCTGGTGGATTATTCAAAGCACTAAATCACACAGAATTACAGTAGTTATTAGAGGCATTAAAACCTGTGATAAGAAGCTTTATCATGCATTTTTGGGGAGGCTTAGTCTTTATCAGAGATGACTGTAAATAGAAGTGAACAGTAAAAAAACTTGGTAACAGTTTATTTTACAGTACATTAATAAGCAGGTACTGTAATTACAGTATAATTACATTATAATGATTGCATAGTAGGTAACTACAGTATATTAGTTTTCTTGTTTGTCTATTATCACAACTACCTGCAAGACTTGAGTCAAAAAGGGGCCATATTTTACTCCCATTTACCCTGGGTTTACACACACATACAGACATACCTATATCATATATGTGTTTTGACTGGCTTCAGAGGAGTTGAACCCGTTTACATAGAGGAGGAACAGGCAGTGTGACAAGGCTATAGATACGATCTCTTCCACATACACATTTATCTAAGCGCAGGACTACAAAAGAGGGGAACTGGATTTTAGCTGTGGTTATGTTTAGCTGTCTTTTCCCCACCTCCCCTCCCCCCATTTTTTTGGCACTGGAAAAGTTGTGGTATGCTTAATCACTTAGATAAACCTCTCAGTTACAGACCTACTCGGTGTGTGGGTGTTTATATTATATCTGCAAATTATTTATCTCTGTACATCAACAACTGAATAGAGATTAGATTAAGTCTTTCTTAATTGTACTTGGGCTGCATGTGCATGCCTCTGTTTACATGTTTCCGGTAGTAAGCCTGAAATGTTCTGTCATTCTGGGGTGTAGGCTAAGTGAAGACAACCAATTAAGTATGACTTCTTCTAATTTAATACTGTTTATAATGTTAAAGGTTCGAATTAATTAAGGAGTTGTGGAGCTGGCAGAAGAAATATTCATGTTGAAATTAAGAGATTTTCTTGACGGCAAGTGCTGACGACATAATTTATTCTCCATCTCTGTGGTGAGAATTGGGAGGGTATGGGAAGTAATTTGTTAAATAGAACCAAACAAAATTCAGATTAGGTATTAGGAATGACCACTTTTGGAGGATAAAACAAAACACCAGAAAAAAGGCAATTGGGGATGTTGTGTTATTTCTTTTGTTGGAAATTTTTCAGAAAGAGGTCTATATGGTCTTGCCTGAAGGCACGGAGGAGGACAACAGGCATCCAGACATCTTAACGTCACACCATTTTCCAGGACTTGATGGATCTGGTTAAGCATCATGGCTGTGAGAAGATGGTGTGTTCCCAGTTTGCTTACCAGTGGGTCAAAAGAAAAACAGATGGACCACTCATCTAAAATAAATATCCAGTAAAAGGCCTCAGAAAGAGTCAGCATCCACACAGATTTGGTAAACTACTGAAACCTCGTTTCTATCAAGATTTGAGAGCAGATGCTACACTGGCAGAAGCTGGTGGTAAAACTTCCCCTGACAGTAGTGGAACGAACGTTAATTTATACCATAAAATCCCTGTGCTTTGCTTATAATTTTGAACTAGTCATTGGACATGCCAGGCATAGTTTATACTGTTTAGTAATAAATTATACAGTGAGAATAATTGCATTTCCAAAAGTAGTGACCCTACCGTTAAATTTAACTTTGTAACTACCATGCAGTTCCTCTAGCTGAACTCCAGTAGCAAGTGTGAATGTACACTTAACATGCTCTACTTTCCTATTCTCATCCTTTTGACTGAGTGAAATGTCAGGTAATATATTTACTGTCCAATATTGTTTATTAGAGGACTCCATTTTTAATTTTCAGGTGAAATAACTCAGATTTTTTTTTTCCTCTTTCTTGTGTGAAACAACTCTCATTGAGATGCCAGTGTAACTTTTATAATGCTTCCTCATTGTTTTCTAGAAGAATTTTTTATTTTATTTCTATAGTAGTTGACATCTGTAGTAAACACTGAGAAGCAATGATCCAGTTGGAGAACATTTTGCTTGATACGTGAAAAATTCTTCCTGCAGAAGATGAAGTTACTGTTGTTTTTAGCCTGAGTTTGTACAATTCAGTATGGAGAGGTAGTTCTTTGTTTTCCTTTTTTTTTTTTTTTTTTTTTTTTAACATATAATTGGTGAATAAGTACTGTGTTTACAACCTTCTAACTGTTCTACAAGAGGACCGTGGTCCTGGACACATGGAAAGTATGTTGCATATACCTGCAGATGCTTTCACTCTGGGAAAGCTTCCAACTGAGTTTTTTTTTTTAAATCATATCTCCCACTTAGGTACTTTTAAAGACCTCTTAGGATGCTCATGGGCCCTCTTCCACCTAGCCTATTATCAAACGATGTGCAAAATGCCAGGATGATGAGCAACATGGAAGTGCTGCACTGTTGGGACAGAAAGGTTCAAATCTTAAGGACTCAATATGGCTTTTGGATTCTTTGCAAGTATTTAGCAGGAAATATGAACAGAAAGATGCTGAGGTTGCTGTCCATGGCTGAGGCCACTTTCATGTAGTCCACCAAGTGCATTTACAGTGCTCATTATGCTGCTCTGGGGTTGGGTCTCCGTTTCAGAGGGAAAGGGGTCTCCAGTGGCTATAGAACACAATGAAAGAAGGACTTTCTAAATTTCTTTGTAGACTTCCAGCATTTCTAATTCTAAAGGATTTCATGGGACATGGTTTTCTAAAAATTTGCTTTATTTTAGAAAACATTCTTGTTATTGAGGCACATTAGAGAGGAAAGTTTAGGATTATTTAAGGGAGGGGAATTAACTGTGTCACTTCTATGGGCATTAGGCAAATTGCCTCACTTGGAGTTAAGAGGCAGCATGGGAGTATTTAAGTATAGGGTGTCTGCAATGCACTTTACGATAGTCTTAGCTTACGACCTTATATCATTTTATTTCTCTATTAAAACAAGACGTTCCACCCTGAGACTGTGATTGTGCACGGTGCAGTAGTTAGCACCTCGGGTCCTGAAGACTATGTGGCGTACTGCGATAAAACAGTGAAGGAAAAGTTGAGCACTTAAGAAGTTTGTATGATAATCCAAGAAATAAAAGGTGAAATCTGAAAGAGGTGATATCTGATATGTGGTAGGATGGAAGATAGGTAAATAAAATAGAAAAATGTCTAACTCAGAATTACATTCTGTGTTTTACCCATAAATGTCTTTTAAGTGGTACAGCAGATGCCACAGTAAAGAGAATAACTTAAAAAGTAATTATGGGCCACCTAGAAATACTAGACTGTGTCCCTGACTCCAGAGGTAGTAAAAACATTACAGGTTAGTCCAGTGATGGTGCTTAGCATTTACGCACTAATTTGCCATTCCACAGCGGAGTGCTCAGATATCTGGGAGCAGACTGTGCTGACTTGGAGCACCCTCCTCCCTTGGGCTGTGAGTAAAGATGCAGCTCTGAGGTTCTGTGGACCTTCAGGTCAGAAATTGTAAAACATATTGAACTTATTCAGGGTGGAGGAGCAGCTGAATTTTCAAGATTACTCTTCATAACTGATGAATAAATTCTTGTCCAGCTGTTAGGTACATAGATGCTTCCTTTGACTCCAGCCAAATTCTATGTTTTGTGTTCAAGTGCAGGTGCTTTTGAATGAGAACAAAACTATCATCTGCGTTGTATTGCAAATCAAGCACGGATTCTTGATCAGACAACTTTGTGGAGCCAGCTGTTTTTCATAGTAAAGATGTTGTACATTCATGCGACAGCCAGGCTTTATATTGTCTCTACGTGGAATAGTACATCGGCACTTTTTTTCTCAATAAGAAGCTTCACAAGAATTTAGAGCTTTGGTTAAGTGTTGTAACATGGGGTCCAAGATGACAAAGAGGGCCGAATCTTTGGACCTCAAAAAAAGCTTCGCATTTTCTAGGCTACTTGGTGCAGTGAGATTCACCAGGCTAACGTGCGCTCTGGAAAGAGTGTTAATGCCCCACTTCATCTAAACGGACATTGAGTTGCCTGCTCAATGTTAAGCCTTAAATTGTCATGCTTGCTAATAATCTGTGTGATCAAACATATGTATAAAAGGAGAGGGAGGAGAGCGAAAAGCTCTTTAAGAAAAGCTGCAAAGTGCAACACAAACAACAGCCAATATTTTACAACAAACAGGAATGAACTGTGTGATGTGTCCATGCACATTCATTAAATTGATAAAAGGCAGAAGGCCAAGGAGACTGGCAAAGCCCAGGGCAGCATCAGGAGCCTACAAGGGGAAAGCCAAGTTCCCCAAGGCCAAAAGCAGGGATGAGTCAGCCAAGTCAGAGCAACCAAGCCCACGGGGTGTGTGCATCCCTTTGCAGGGCAGCTAAGGCATGCAGCTAGAGAGGGTGTTTATAAACCACTTGTGCATGCTTCTTGTTGAGTGGTGTCTCATGTTTATCTTTGGAGGAAGCTCAAAGGAGAACTGCCACCTTTTTGGTGAATTCAGCCTCGAATGGGACTCTGCTTGAGGTGTTGGTAGGCAAAATGCGGTTTAGCTCTATGAGGCAGAGCGTGGGAAACAGAATTTCTGCATCTAGTGTCTGGCTGCTAATGTATGTAATGGATTACTTTGTGTAAATTTGGCATTTTTATGATTTACCATTGCCTTTGAATTGAGCACGTATTAGAGGATCTGAGATCTTCTGCTGAGAAGATGTTCTTCCAATCTACTGGGCACTCCTCTAGGTGAAGCAGTTACCTACTAGGCCTGCATTTATCATTTTCACTGCTATTCAATAAATAAAAATACTAAAAGAGTTTCCCAAAGGGTTGGAAAAACTATTTTAGAAATGTTGTTGCCAGCAGAATAATTGGTAAAAACAGAGTATTCATTTGTATGGGAATTATGTTTCCATTCATAAGCTCTATTTTTATAAAGTTTATTTTTCAGTATAAATCTTGCTGTCTATTCACGTTTGATTTTAGGATTCTTGTAACTATTCAGGAGACCATACCCATGTTGAGAGTTACTTCATCTCTTCTGTTTCATTGCACCCTCTGTAAAACAGAAATAATGGTATTAGCTCCTGGTGGACAGTGCTCTGAGTTCATGAATAAGAATACTCTTGAAAACTTAGATACTGTAGTGCTTACACCCCCAAGGTCTCACTTTTAAACACTGAAATTACAGTTGTGGTTTGTTGTGGGAATAGTGTAAATTTGGTATAATGACCAAGAAGGCAGTACCTTTAGTTATCACCTCTGGAACTACATTTAACCTGTTGACTGAGAAGTGGATGATACTTTGTGCCCAGTATAAAATCTTAAAGCATTAGGCAAACTTTTAAAATCCCTTCTGCTTCCCTCTGTATGCCAAAAATACTCTGGCTGCTCTTAGAGCTGCAGTAACTGTAGAATGGATTTCCAATACACGGGATTTCCAGGAGGAGCCTCCATTCAATGGGACAACTGATGTGTAACAATTAGTGCCCACACCCACAGTTTGGCAGAAAACTTCAAGCCCAGTGTTGGTCTTGTCCCTGGAGCTATGTGGATGGCTGTGCAGGGCAGGAGCTGGCAGTATAGGTGTCCTGTGTCCAATTTGTGACTTCTAAGCTAACATGCACACATTTTACAGGCACAAATTGTAGCTGGAAGAGTAACAGAGAGGTTCTTAGCACAGCCTGCAATGTGTCCAAATAAATAGTAAGGAGAAAAAGGAAAAAAAAAAAAAAAAAAAAGAAGGAACCAGATTGGCATAGCTGAAATGTCCCTATATGTGATTAAAAATGTATACCTTCATTTGTTTTCCCTCATGCAACAAAAGCTGTGTAAAAGAAATGCATCTGCTCAGACACCTGGAGTTTCTTCCAGGAAGGTCAACTCCCAGAAATGAAATGGAAAAATAAATTGGGTAAGAGTGATTACTGAGAAAAACAGTGAACTTTATAACAAAAAGCCAAGAGTGATATCACAAGACATGAGATCTTTTTGCAGCACAGGATTCAATGAGCAGTAAATTGTTATCACAGCACAGGACACCATCTAAATATGTAGGTAGATTGAAAAATGTTTTATTTTCATCTCTCAACACTAGCTGCTGTGTGGTTTTTGTTGTTACGACTTTTTACAGGCATTGTTTACACAAAAATCACATTATTCTGTCATTACTGACGTAATTGATGATGTGAATACACCCGCTCAGGGCCTGTTCCTTGGGGATGCAGAGCACGCAGGGCCCTGATCTCCTCGGGTTGGTTGGCAGCTCTTGATGCCAGGATGTGGGGACTGGCCGCCTTCATGTCAAGCCCTCTGAGCTCTGTCACGGGAAATGAGATTTGGTACTCGGGGAAAAAAGGACGTCATTTAAGCTCCACGGTGCAGGGTAAATCTCCCTTTTCCTTAAGCAAAGCATTGCATGCTGTCTCCTCTGAAAAGATCCACACTTCTCTGAGTGATAGTCAGGAGGAGGCTGTCTGGCAGGATGCAGAATATTGAAACAAATTAACCCTACCTGTGCATTAAGCAAGAAGATTAATACTTTTCCAGGCGGTGCTTACAATGTTTGTTTGTTTGTTTGAAGAGATACGATACTATCTTCAAAGTAGATCTCTTCCAAAATCCATTCCAGAGATAGAAGAGGGATCATCTGAAAGAAGCTGGCAGCAGCAGGAAGGGCTGAATGTATGCTCCCTGCGAGCAGCGAGTGCAGCTCCAAGTGAGACATCGGGGGAGGACTTTGCACAGGAAAATAATGAAACCACTGACAGGGTGAGACCACATGGAGAAAATAGAAAGCTTATTTCCTTAAGAGGCGTGATCACGCTTTATTAAAGGAGCATTGTAAGGAAACAAATTTTTTTAAAAAAATTACTTCTTACAGAAGCAATAGAAAAGGAATTTCTCCTAGAAAAGGCATGCTAACTGAAGTATTTTCATGTTATAAAAACACTCCAGTGTTGTGCTTGCACCCTGTTGAGGGAGAGGAAGAGAAAGAAAGTGAAACTAACTGGAAACGGCTCAGAGTAGCTTCGCTGTATAGGCTAAGAGAAACGAGAGATTCAAAAAGTAATTCAATTAATTAATGGTGCATTAGATAACTCTATAAGTGTTTACTTTGACACGAAAAAGATTTGTTCTTGTGTGGGTGAATGGAGCCTTTCTTTATTTTTATTCTGTTTTAATCTGCCTTACTTCTAATGGCAGTAGTTTGATCTGTTTTCAGCAGAGGAGACAGTCCACAAAGACCCCCCTCTTTTGTGAGACATTACCGGAGGTTTCGGTAGACAGAGGTGTAAAGCAAGCAGAGCAGAATGTGTACTATAGCTCTGCATTTCATTTCTAACAGTTAATTATTTGCTGGTTCTGAGGAAAGGTTCTATATTGTCTTGTGCCAAACATGGCGAGCATTAAACTCATACCATGCATTAAGCCTCTGTACTAAGGGATGCAGATTTGCTACTTCAGTGGTTTTTTTTTTTTCTCTCTGCCAACTGGCTATCTGGTCTGTAGCTATTGTCCTAGTGATCTGAGTAATCTTTTTCCTTCCAGTAGCTCTTAAGCATCCGTGTTTCCATCAGAAAATGCGCAGTTCATTCCATCCTATAGGCAAAGAGCATGGGACATGGGATGTGAGTCGAGGCAGTGTATTGGGGAAGACTCAACAAGATAACGACATAGTCCTTCATGCAAGAGGGAGAGGAAAAGTCTTGGCCCAGTGCTGCGTTCAGCCCACATGTTGTCTTCTGAAGGACAGTGGGTGGGAGAGAATGTGCCCAGCAGCACATGGCATGGAGGAACTGTCTCCAGCATGTCTCTGCATGCCAAACGTAGCCACAGGGGAGCAGACTTTGCTAGCAGCTTCTCACAGCTATGGCCATCCACTGGGTAACCTGTTCATGACTGTGGTGGTTTACCACAGCGTAGGCATAGATTGAATGGGCCTGTTTTTTTGGTTTATGAAGTTGTGACTCAGTTGACTGTAGGAGATGTATTTCTGATATGGAAAGGCAGAAGTGCAGGTGTGTTAGAGCCAACATATAAAATGGTATAAATTGGATCGCATTTGGGTCTCTTGAGTTGTGTAAGTTCCCAGGGATGAGTTATGCTGTAACATCAATTAGCAACATGGGAAGATAGGTGTGTGTTTCTCACTTTGGAGGAAAATACTTTCCTTAGTGTCCATGTGCCAGCTGCATCGACTCAGAACACTGTAAGGAGCTCCATTAAGTTCTATTGGGTCCATAATCTCCACATTAAGAAAAATTTACATGATAGATGGAGCTGTTAAAGTCTAATTGGGTAATCAAAAATTAGTTAATGTGCCAAAATATGTATTTAGCTGATAAACTCTAATGGTTCCAAAGGGTTCTAGTATTAACAGAAGGCATGCTTGCACATTAAGAAGTTGAGAGTAGGATATTGCTGTTCTAACACTCATTTCAAATAAAGATCCCAAAGCACCTGGCAGATATTAAATCAATTGATTTGATTTTTCCAAAATATGTGCATCGAGGGCTCTGGGGGAATATATGTTAACAATAATGTCAAATTTGCACATAAATAATAAATTATAATTTCCCCCCACTTCCAAAGTCTGTCAAGATCAATACTCACTCCTGCTCTCAAACCCAGTTAAAATCTCTCTAGGCTGGGTGGTCTTTAATTGAACCGTATGATGTCCCTGTTATATACTGTGTCCACTTGAGTGATAAATAGGTTGAACCCCAGTGAAGTGAACTGGTTGGAAAAGGGCTAGAGGTAAAGTCAGTGACACAGTCAGTAAAAGAACATGACATTGGTGGCTACTTCTCCTTTACCCTGCAGAGCAACTAACACAGCATTTGTGTATTCACAGAGCCAGAAGGATCTATTGTCACTCTGCAAATAGCTCCCTTACCTGTTGATTTCTTTTTTAAAAGGAGGAAATGAATAAGAACTTAAAAATAACTCTTCTGCTTAATAGTTTCAAAATGTCCTCACGTATTCTTAATAGCATGCCACTCCCACATTATAATAGCATGAGGTTCTGTGTTTGTGCAGCATCTAGCGTAGTAGGGACATGATCCAAGAGACTTTTGTTGGCTCTTCTGCAGTTCTAACACAATGACAGCTTTATTTTAAGATAGATCAAGGCTATCCTTGTTTTATAGAGGAAATGGAAGCAGAAAGGTAAAACCTGTCACAGAAGCAGAACTAGGCTCCAGGCTCAGATGTTGCTTTGCTGCTTTGACTACTGGACCACAGCACAGAGGCATTCGTAAACTTGCACCTGTTAAAAACAATTTATGCTTGGGTTCATTTGTAATGTGCCTTTATATCTTTATGGGATTTATAACAGTAACTATTGTGAGTGTATTGGACCTGTCATGCTCTGAAAAAGCCTCTGGACATCTAGAAATGTCAGACAAATGGGCAAAGTCCCTTCTGTTCGA
>NW_008601264.1:121025-154448 GCF_000691845.1 Merops nubicus | reverse complement strand
GGAAAGAAGAACATCTCCAAGAAAACTCAAAATTAGGGTAGCCTAATCCTATCTCTTTACCATGTTTAAAGACAAAACACAACAGCCACATTGTTGAATTTCCTGCTTTGGATGACTGTCACTTTTTTAATGACAGTTGAATAGTTCTGTATTTTATTTATGTGGTGTCATTTGTTTGCTGGGGAATATGAATTGAACACTTTCCTTGCTTCTGAATTTGAAAATGTATTTTCCCCAATATCATTAGTTGAAGGGTGTTGGACAACTGCATGTTTTCACTTCTGCATAGATAAATAAACAAATAAGCTAAGTGTCATGATTGTTTGCTGTCTAATATATGTAGATCCAAATGTATACTGAAATGCTGTTTGAAACAGATGAGTCAGTACTACATTTTCTGACATCTGCCTAAAAAGAGTGAAAAAAAAAAAAAAAAAACAAACCAAAACAAGTGTCAGAGAGAGGGAAAAACCAGAAACAGTCACTTGGCTTTTTGGGAAAGCTCTGGTCTGAGAAAGGAAATAAAAAAATAAATAAAAAAAAAAGGTGGGGAATAATGAATTCATCAAGCTGAAAATGCACAGGCCAATGGAGCGCTTAGATTTCAATAGAAGGCAAATGGAAAGAGAGCCCCCATTACTGTTGAGATACACTGACATGGCTCCACTAATCGCTTGGTCATGCTTGGTAGACAGTAAGTCATCACGGGCCGTGACATGGTGAGAACAGGTGCCAGGGTTTGTTGTAGGAAAAAATTGTTTATTTAACACCTGCAGCCAAGATCATCCCCCGCCTTTACCTTGCATCCCTATGCCCAGATCCATCCCTCTTGGCAGGGGCAGAGCACGCCAGGCAGCACAGTCAGGCTCCTGCTGCAGAGCAGACCCAGGCGGCTCGTAACAATGAGCGAATGTTTTTGGTAGGGTGCAGCTGAAGTGGTGATAGAGAGAACTGGCCTGTAGTGACAATTAGGCATGTACTGGTAATGAGAGACAGCGCTGTTGTGGTCTTAGTGGAATGAGCTGGTCGGTTCAGGTGTTTGTGCACCAGCAGAAGGAAGGTGGGAGTTCTTATTAGTTTTAGCACAGGTAGCATGAGTATGAAAATGAGCAGGGTGGTACTTCAAGACCAGAACTAAGTAAACTGTTGGATGTTTGTCCTCTGCTTCAGCTGTTGTAAAATGTATTATGAATACCTTTAGCAGAGCTTCCTGTCCTTTCACAACACTGTCGTGCCAGGTGAGTAGCTAGGCATATTGTACAGGCACTCATAAAAATCCTGTATTTAATATACATCAAGATTTACATTGGACAGGTCTTGAAATACTTGTCACTTTATAAGTGTATAGGCAGAGATATCTAAGAGGCTCCTAGGGTGTTTGGATCATGAATTCGGTTTTGTAAGTAAGGTATTCAAGTATCATTTTTTCTAGATTTTGAACAGTGTGTATTGCCAAATTTGTCACCACTAAGCAAAATGTATAAAACTTGCTAGGTTCAATATTCACAGAAGTATTGACATTGCTTTTATGTAAGATATGTCCCCCAAAAATCTCAGCCTTCTTTTTTTCTGACCATTTCTACTTGAACAAAAAGAGAGATGCTAAATCGAGTGATGCTGGGCTGGGAAAATAACAATCTCTGGAAACTTGCTATGGTAACACTGAGGAAAGTCTCCTCAGAGCCCAGTCTTTCAAGGTAGGTAAGCTTTGTTACAGTTGTGCTCATTGATTAATGCAGTGGGTGGGAGCTTGCAAGAGCTGAGCTCTATTCTTGGCTCCTGCCACGGACTTCCTATGTGCTGATGAACAACTCTTTTAGACCAATGCTTTTCCTTTGTGAGAATTTCCTTGCATTTTAAATCTGTGGGGAATTAAATGGAATGGACATTTAGATTCACTTCCCCACCTCCTTCAGTAATAGATGAAATGGAGAGGATATAGAAACATGTTTAAAAAGATAAAATCGATGCACTTATTTTGTAACCAGAAACTAAAGGGAACAAGCTGTTGTTCTTTTAAAAAATACACAGCTGGGTTTTTTTTCCCCTGCCTCCCTCTGAGATAAATCAAAACCAGTCTTTGAAAGATTAATTGAGGAGTCCATGTCTCACAAAAATGTAGCTGATGACTAAAAAAATAAGGCGTAGCATTGACTAATAAAACTGTCTAGCTATACAAACCTTTAAAATCAAGAAATTGCCTGTCCACATGTTTTTTCTGCAACATATCTTAATTAGCTCCACAAGTAACGCTGCCTATTTTCACTTTCCCATCTATGAATAAGTCCCATACTACTGTGAATTGAGCACTGAGAAAATAGCCGTTCTTCATTCTTTGTGTTATAGTACAGGACACTACCCACATTCTGACCTGAGGAGAGAGGAAGACTCTTTAGGCTCTTTATGAGAGCATGACTATCTTATAGGGCTCCTGAATTAATGTACAGATTTGCATTATTTCTGTATAAGAAAGCATTTAATGTCCTGACCACACACACAAGTATGTATTTACACAGAATTAGTAAATCTAGAATACTGAACTGTGACCTGCTCAAGGGTGTTCTTCTATGATTAAACTAATATTAGGGAAAAAAAGAAACTGGGAAACCAGAAGAAAATTAAAAAAAAAAAAAAAATCTCATGCATTTAGGGCAGAAATAAAAAGCTGAGTATTTTTTGTTTTCTCCCTCTTTGGTCAAAAAAAGAGAAATAATAATGAAGAAAGAAACACGAGATTGAACTCAGCCTGCTTTTTAAGAAAAACACCCCAAATTTCTTGGGCTAAAAATGAGTCTGGATAGCTAACAGTTTCACCTACAAAATTACCATTGCTCCTCCAGTCCTTATTCAGATAGTTAAGTTCTTTTCTGATAAGGCACGTGTATGAGCTTTTTGTCTGAACCCATGATTAACAGTGTTCTAACATCTAGAGCCCCAAGTACCTAAAAATTATAAAATCTTGAGGGTGCTGACCTGTGAAAGAAGAGGTTTTCAAAGGGCATCACTCATGCTTGTAAGCTTTCCAAGGGGCCAAAGTAACACATATAGTTTGGATATTTTCTAGTTAGGTGAAAACTGACTAACCTAGCACCAAAATCTCTGTCACTAGTGGCTTTAGTTTTATTCTTTGGAAACCATCTCCAAGTTGTGGGGATTGAGCTGAAACTGATAAACTTTCCCGCTGCCTAAGTGTTTTCTACCACCAGGAGACCTCAGACCACCTTGTTGTGAGAGGCAGTCTGTGTACAGAACAAAGCAGTTTGGAAGGGCTGGAAAAGCAGGGATTTATGCCACAGCATCAAAGTGCAGGTCGGTAACCGTGGCAATACCCACCCTCCAGAAAAATGTGATCCTGCATAGTCCTGAGTTTCCACAAGTCTAACATTATGATATCAGTTATTCAACATCTCTCCAGTGAATTAAGAGTTCAGTCTGAGGTGAGGATCTATCTATCATTTCATCTGATGAGGAAAAAATGATTGAGTTTAGGCCAGACATAGCTAGTGTATCTTAATATAGATGAACCCTCTATACCTGTCTTCAAGTTTAGATCACGTTTCCTATTGTGATATCTTGGAGTCTTTATCTATCATGAGAACTCTCAGTTCCTCACTCAACAAGGAATAATTAGAGAATTTAGTATGCCAATTTTACCTGATTAAAAAAAACCAAGTATATACCCTCTTCTCCTGTAGTATGTGAAGCTTATTTGGTGTATCAATAAAGTTGGATATTCAGTGTATCAGTAAAGATAGGTCATTCAAAGAAGACTATGCGGTATAGTATGAAGGTTGTTCTTTCAGGTTCATAAAGTGATCTGATCTCATTTTGAGTCCTCAATTGATGTTTGTTTTTATTTAAAATGTCTGTAAGGGTAACTGTTCAGAATGTACTATCCAAGATAATAGCATTAACTGGCATGGCTGCAAAATCAATAATAGTAACAAAAATATACCTCTGCTGATTAAGAGTGACATAAAATAAATTTGTTAACTAAAAGGGATGTAGTCAACTAAACACGTGTCTTAAATACTGTAATGCAGTTCATAGTTTTTATTTCAACTTTTATTTAATTTTTAAAAAGAAGCTTTGAAAATGTCTACTGCATTTCTCTCCCTATGAAAAGACAAGCAGAACCAAGCTAGAAAATATTTCTCTTCCTCTAATAGAGCCCCCACCCACAAAACCAAACCTGATAACACCAGAATGGACTTCACCTAGAGAAAGTAATTGCAAATGGTAATTCAGAAGCCATAGACTAGCTTTGAAGGATGGGTCTTTGACATCAGGCTTCATGAGAAACAACAGAACAAAAATAAAAATAGATCATTGACCAAAAATATCCTTTTCTAGCTGGGTCATTTAAAGAACTGTCTTTTTTTTTTTTTTTTTTTTTTTTTTAATCATACATACAGCTGATTTCAAAGGTTCCCCCAAAAGGGGTCTAACTCTAAAGTCAACTACTCTGGAGGGTTCTGTGGTTGTTTGCTTGCTTTGGAATTTTTTTTGAGAGCAAGAATGATTACAGGGATGAAGAAGAGTGATTTGCAAAACTATAAAGCCTGTAATTGAGTCTTTGAGTCAGGTATGCAAGTGTATGTTCATCAAGCTGTGACCAGTACTAGGGCATGTCTATCCCAGTCATGTCACTTCTAAACAAAATAAAGCCCTGCTGCAGCTTTTTGAGGTCTTCTCTGCATTGACTCATGGGTTTTGGACTTGGCAGAGAAATCCAGATATGTGGGCCCCATATGTATTAACTTACTAAAGCTGGTGTGTCATTCACATGAGAAACCTAAAGCCTTTTGGCAACTGAAGGGGAGCATGCTGGGCACCCAACATAGTGTCATCCTAAAGACACAGGTCAACAGTGCAGCAGGTTACTTTTTACCTCATTATGTGGGGGAAAATGAAAACATTTAGCCATTCATTTAGAGGTCTTCAGGCTGTTCAAAATTTGCCTTTTGGAGATGCTGCAGTTGAGGTCAGATTCTTATATACCAGGTTTGATTTTTGGTGATATATATGTAGTTGAAAGTCATGAAAATGCTCTGTTTCTGTGGATTATTTTTTATTTTCCATTGAGCTGTGGAGATAAGATGGTTAAAAAGTACCTCTTCGTCATGTGGGTAGAGAGGGCACTGAGGAAGTGCTTTTCACTGTGCAAGGGCACCAAGTCAACTGGAGGCCAGCAGTAAGGCTTCTAGGGTGCTGGGCAAGTACACGTTGCATGATTTCCTTCTCTCTCAGCATGTCAAAAAAAGGCTGAGGATCAGAAGGGTGAGTGGCATGCTCAGCAGGGCTTCACCAGTCACCCCTTGAACGTAAGCGGAGAACAGAAGGGAGCTGCAGGAGAGGATTCCCCACGGACATGCATGCTGCATGTGCTGCGTGCGGAGCTCTGAGCAAGGCACTGTGTGCTCTCTGCAGAGCTTTGCCCCATCCCATGGAAGCCTGACAAGAGCTTGAGGTCTGAGCTCACCACTTTAAAGTATCCACTGCAGTGTAAGCGCTCCTGTCATTTGCAGGAGTCTCACCCATTGAGACAGATCTGCAGCTTGCATAAGCCTTTTTTTGCTCAAGTGAGTTTCATACCAGCTATTTGTTTTTACTGCTGGCTAAAACGAAAGTTTGGTGAAGCTTTGCTTGCATCCCCTTCATACAGTGCTATTTCACAGGAGAGATGTGTCTGGGAGACTACTATGGACACTTCAGACACTGCATAAAACGTTTACTCATCCCAGCTCTTTCAATACATAAGCACAGCTTGAATGAGAGATATAAAATAAAACTGAGTATTGCCAAGAGACACAAAAATATGAAGATTCTAGTTCAGGACTATCAGGGATAATGATACCTAAACACCTTAACCTCAAACTCATTAGTCTCACATATCTCAATCAATATGGATTCTCTCAGAAATCAATTTTCAGCAGCAAATATGATTGTTAAATAATTCACAAGTTACAGGCCTTCGGGCAAGAAGAGGTTAGAGAAGCAGAAGGAAAGTGGTGATCTTGACCTGAGATGTGATTTCAATTAAAAGAGGAGAGCATCTGTAAAACATAGTTTTATGTTCAAGGTGTCAAACTGTTTAAAGAAAAGAGGATTATAAATGTAAATTACAGTCTTAAGCAGTATGGTATTTAAAACACATTCTTATTTTTCATACATTATCAGAAAGAAACCATTCATGTGATCAGCATAGAATGTGTCATTTTAGAGGTCCCAGCCAGGACTAGTGGCATCATTTCTTTTGTTTATCTACTTTTGCTTTTTCCCTGTCTGTATTACACAGCTAATTTATTGTGAACTCTCGGTGAAAGGCAGGAGTGGTCCAAAACTTCAGAGATTCTCTCAAATTCCACAAATATTTCTGACCAAAGGCATTAGAATTTATGCCTATTGTTAATTTTATTTTCTCTTGTCTGCTTACTTCCATGCCCATGTTTTCATATTTACTATTATCTGAATGACAATTCTTAGCAGAAACATTATGGATAGAAAGGTCAGGCTGGCAGTAGTCTTATGATGTAGGGTGGTACTAGGACTCCAGTACTTTTCTCAGGGCCTTATCATGCGTACTGCAGCCTATGGAAAGATTTGTATTGATCTGCTGAATCTTGGACCTGGTTCTAATTATGCTTGTGTAAATTTGGAATTACATCACTGAAGTTAATGGTATAATGACTATATTAGATTAATGCAAGTATTCATTCAGCCCCTGAATTCTTTGGATTTGTAGTTTTGCTACGATGTCTATAGATGCAAGTTGTAGTTTTAACACAATTTAAAAATCATAATTTAATTAAAAATATTTACTAACCTAATTATTCCTATACCAGACATCTCTTTGAAGGAATTATAATGATACGTTTTAATCTGATGTTATCTGTATTCTGCCAGGGTTTTTTCAATGGGCATAATTTGGATAAATATCAAGCACTCCAAATGCATTTGAATTCAACCCAGGTCAATAATGGTATTACTGTCTGAAGGTCCTCGATGGGTTTAGTCAGATGAGCTCGTGAGCTTATTCCAGGTTTGACAGCACTTAGATGCTCTGATGTCAGATGGCAGTACAACAATTCAAGCAGGTGGAAGAATTGCAGTGAAAAGGTACTTTTAGCAAGGCACAGCTGGGACTTTGTGTAAAGACCTTACTATATTCCTAGTCTTTGAAGTGACCTTAGCTGAGGCTTATTGGCTTGAAGTTACCATGCATATGGCGAAACTTGAATCCCACCCTTGTTTTTAGTTTCTTTCCAAAGCACGCCATCCTTCATTGCTGGCTGGCAGCCTTTCACCTGCACAGAGTTTCAGTTACCTCAAAACTAAGAAAAAAAAAAAGCCAAACAAACAACAAAAAAGGAATCTCCCCAAAAATGCTTGTCCTCCCAGATCTTAGAAACACATACAAGTTCACCATCTCTAAGATTGTTCAAAACATGAAAAAAAAAAACAAACAAAAAAACAAACAAAAAAACCCAAACAAACAACAACCAAAAAAACCCCCCAAAATCCCCAACCTTTTAAAAATATTTCAACTACCTCTAAAATTACTGAAAACTTTTTCTCTATTAGGAGATGCATCAAAGAGTAAAGGAAGCTCTGATTTTCACAGTTTCACAATGACTGATTTGTGACCAGGAGTGAAAGGCAGCACTTGGCTGCTGGTGAGATGGACAACACTAAGGAAGATCTTGAAGATAGTTTCATTGTGTGGTGATGGGAGAGAGGACTTGATCCCCTTTTCTGTATCAGCTTACTGTGAAAGCAGAAAATTTGTATCCATGCATAGGGTCATGATCTGAGTCTGTGTCTCAAGAAGGTAAGAGGAGGGTAAGAGGGACTGTTTAGGTTTACTGCCATGGAATTAGAGCCAACTGTGTTAAAAGTGATTTCAGTCCAAAAATGGGCTAAAGTAAGTGTAATAGATATAACACATGCTTATGTTATTATTTTTTTTCTTTTAAGATCTGGTTTTGTGTTGAATTAACTTTGTTTTAAAAAATATATTTTGAAATGTGATTAGTGGTGAACGTCAGTGAAATTTATTGTACTATTAAAATCCTATTGGGTCTTTGTTTATGAAATGTATTTTCCTGTATTTGAGGTTTAGGGAGGCTTGATAATGAGGCTGTGAAGATTCATGGCCCCTTTTCTGCAGCTTAATTTAGGCTCTATATCAAATATGTAAAAGAGCATTATATCTTTCCGCAGCCTGTGTGTGTGATACATTTTTGTATTATTTCCCTGCCAATGTTATTTCTCTCACAAATGCAGCGATGGAAAATGGTAACAAACTGACAAGCTTAGCTTTCTGTTATTTTCTAGTCTAGAAAGAGTAAATCTGAAAGATGCTGTGGTTATAGGTTTTATTAAGGTGAGACGTGGGCCCATGGCCACATGCTCACCAAAGATGGCATTTTTCTTGATTTAAAGTAATAATGGACAAGCAGCAGTGAAATTTGTGAGGAGGTGTTTCAAATCTCTGCTGCTGTCTGAGAACTTCCACATTCCAGCGCAGGACACTAGAAGATAAATGTTTCCATTGGAAAGTGGCATGATATCCCTAGCCATAAGCCTGTGACCTGAAGCAATGGGTGTCAGCTTTAGAGGTGTAGTTGAAGGACACTCTTGTCCTTAGCTGTAATGAACTTCAAAGGATGGTGATTGCAGTGGAAAGGTGTTATTCTGATTTCCACAAAGCTGGTCCTGTCTCCACCTTGATTCTGCTGGTGATCAGCACTGTGATCCACCAGTGCAGAGAGGTATGGGTTTGGTAGGATCTGTCCCCAGGCAGTCTCCAACACAGTGTTATCATTTTCAGGAATGTGTTACAGCGTGTGACTTCAGGAAACACCATATATTGCTCTTTTCTGTAATTTAGAAAGATCTTTAATTCCCATTTTCTTTGTACCATGGATTATTTGCCTCTCAATGCTCAAATCCTTCCCAAGCTCCAGGTTCACTGAGAGTGGTACGCAGATGGCTCCAGGTACAGTTGCTCTCAGTTCTTCAAATCTCCTTCTCACTAATGCGGGCAAATAGCTGTCTCCAACCATAAGCAGGAGAGAGGCTTCTGAAGGATGGAGATAAAGGAGAAGGTAAGATGTTCCCATTTGTTATAGGTGCATCCTGGATTATGAGAGAAGGACACTGCTTCCCACCTGTGTCAGTGTGACTGAAATTAGAACCCTGCCCCAGCAGTCTGTATGGAAACTGATAAAGATCAATTTTGTTACCTCACCAAAAACTGAAATATCAGAAATTGATCTCCTCTTGTTTACACTGAGTAATCTCACTGAAGTCTGGGGAATGACATGCGTAAAACTTGTTCTCTGATCAAGCCCTAAAGTCTTTGAAAGCAGGAGCTTTCATTTACCAGCATCTTTTGGATTGGTAGGAGCAGTTAGGGAATGGAACCATCAGATCCATCTCTACCATCTCTATGAGCAGTACATCCCTGGGTTGAATTGCTCCTAGTAGTGTCTTTGAATCCTACCTCTGCTATGTTTGAGGCATTGTTTAGCTAGAAAAAAAACAGCTCTTTAGGGCCAGGCTTTCCTTTCAGCTGTGTCCTGGGATGTCAAGAGAACAAAGCTCAGTTAATTGTTCCTCATTCAGGATGCCTCACATGGCATTATAATACTCAAACAATATTCATTAGGCAAAACAATTGCAATAATTATCTTATAAAAAGTCAGGCAGGGTAATTTCTTTTAAAATGAGAATAATCTCCAGAGGAGATTCTGCTCCAGTTTTGTTTTTGTTTATTTATTTTTGGCTGAATGGTTTTAAATAGAAATTACTGAGGTGTCAATGACCTCTGGGTTCAATTGAATTAAAACATTTAAATGAAGTTTAAGCAATATTGGTATTCTCTAGGAGGTAGAAAATTGTGTCTGTGAAACATACTGCAAAAATGCCACCTATACAAATTTTGCTTTGAAGCCACAGCTAAAAATTGGGTTGTAGAGGGGTTTTAAGCATTTCAGTAAGGCCCTTGGAATTTGAAGAAACAAATCTCATCCTAGTTAACCCTTAGGATGTTCTGGTTTTGGATGCTTTGAGACAGGACTGGGGTTTTTATGTGTCTATGGGGACTCATACAGGGTGTGAAAAATAGCAATGGCATTCATTCTCTTGAATTTTCTTTTGCTTCTCCGCTCTCATGTTATTCCTGAGTATTAGCAAAATCCTGGACTTGGGTGATATTACACATGTTCAGCACAGGAGGAGGACACGCCAGTAGCTAAGTATTTCAAAATCAAATAGTCATTTTTACTGGACAATATGATAATTATCCATTTCTAGCAAGCCAAGATTTCTCCTTCTTTGGATTCAGTACTGTAGTTTCCAGAAGACACCAATAGTACTGTGAGATGAATTCAATACTAGGATGAAGCTGCATTGATCTCTCTGATGTCATTGCCCTAAATTATTATAGGCTACAACAAAAAAACAGGTTTAGAATACATATGAGCAAGGCCAGGATCCAGCAGTATTTCTTGTCATTCTATTAATTAGTTAGTAGACCAAACCTTCACTTTGAGAAATCCAACTGTATTTCCGTTTTGAAATATTTTTTTTTTTTTTTTAATTTTCAAATCTGAAGGGGGGACTGTAGCGAGAAGATTGATCACTGACAGAGAAGAGAAGGCTAGAAGCTGATCTTATACTCTCTTATTCAAATTCATGAATAATATTCACTTCTACGAATTGCCCATTGAAGACCATAGCACCTCTTATGTGAGACAGGTTCACTCATGCAAATAAAGGTTTACAGGATGAAGAGCTAGGCTGTATTATTACAGGGTCATTTCCTGGTGTAATCTTGGCTTTTTTACTTCTTAGTCACTAATTTTATAGTTTCTATTCTTCTGCCAGAAGAGGTTGTTACATCATTAATAATGGAGTTTATTATTGCTTTTAATATTTGAATTATATCTGAAAAAACTTGAAGGTATATCCATTTTCTTAGGAGGAATAAGTTAAAAGATGCTAGAGTCTTTGAGTTATACTCTGTATAATTTTAAAATAATTTTGGCATTTCTTCCCCTCTGGCAACTGAAGCCTTTAACCTTATGGGACTCTGATTTACAGTCACACCACAGTCTCTTCAAAGGCAACATTATTATGTCACTGATACCGAAATTGTACAGTCAGAAATAAGCAGAAAGTAGTTAAGGGCCAAAATTACTACAGCAGAGGAAACATGACTCAGAGACCAAGGGCCATATCCTGCTTGCTTTACTCAAACAAGTAGTCCTGTTGCATCGCATTCACAAACCCACAAGAAGGCTCACATGAAGTCACCGCTGCAACTGAGATTAGAATCTGAGGCAGAGTTATACATATATGTGTGGGGGGAGGAAGAGATTGTCCAAAATATCCCTTTCATTTGAATATGTATAAGAAGTGAATGAAAGTGTTGGGCCAAATCCTGCCGTCATTTACATTAATGCAGCCCCACGAAGTCAGTTGAGGGGAGAATTTGAACTGACATTAGCACAAACTTTTACATTTGCCAGCTTCTTATTTGCTCACAGCATGTGGCCAGCCAGAAATATAACTAAAACAAATCTGTTTCTAGGAAGAATCCAGCAATCCTTTGAAACTTTCATTCTTTGCATTACGAGAAAAGAAGGGGGAGAAAAAAGGGGAGAGGATGGAGGGTTACATAAAAGAGAGCAGGTGCGGTCGTGCAGAAGTAACTATTCAGCATATGTAAGTGCAGTTGGAAAATCATTGTCTTGCAGAGAATACTTGAAATTGGTCCCTAATGGCCTTGGTTTTTGTCATATGGTCTTGATTATCAGGCTAAAATTGCATTGCTGAGGCCTTTAGTGTGAATGAGATGGATGAATAATTGTTTCGTGTGCTGAATACCTTCCTGCAAGGAGGAATCAGGACATCCCCTGGTCACCGCAGCTACCATTTCACCTTGCTGTCAAGAAAACTGAAAGAGGCCAATTCATCACTTCCTTATTGTTCTTAAAATATATGTTTATAATAATGAACGCTCATACCTGCACCAGGAATGGGCAGTGTGAAACCTCGGCATTGTAGGGAGTAGTGAGACCCAGTTATTGCTGGGACTAAGGGGGTGCAAACCCAAAGTGCCTCACCCTGTTTCTAAAGACCTTGCTTTTTCTTTATATTCATACAGATCTCTGTGACTATATTAAGGAGCAAAATGAGTTTCTAGTAAATAAAATAAGCACATCCACGATACCCCAGATTAGTTTTGGCCTCTGTTTAGAAATGAATTACCATCTTTTTCCTTTTTAGCAGTTGGAAAAGGGCTTGTATGCTGCCATACTTCCCTCTGTCTACCTTTATCTCCATTAGCAGTTACTACTACAATAACAATAATGAGGTTAACAAAAATGTTATTGCTAGTACTAAGAGTAAGTCTCTGTAGTGTTGAAAAGATCACCCCTCACTGGCCCCTCCACAGAAAGGCAAATGTGATGGGAGGTTCAGAACCACTTTGAGATCCATGAGCACACTGCTGGCTCATCACCTGAATAGTTACATGAAATCATGGCTGGGTGTGACTGCTGCTTACTCTCTATGCAGTCCTTTGCAATACTGGCAATTAGTTATGGCATCCACTGGTTCCTAAATGGTGTGAGTTGAGCTTCCTCGTGGCCACAAACAGAGCACAACCACCTGCACTTCGTCTTGGTGTGTGATCAGAAGGACTGTGTGTGCTCAGGGTGCAAGTGATTCAGGACAAGATTTCCAATGTCTGCAGGTTTTTCTAATTAATTGCTTGATGCCATTTGCAGTTAAAACCCTAATGAAGTACCTAAAACCAGTTTTGATTAAGTAATCAGGAAATCATCCCAACTGTTCAGATTTACTGATTATCTTTTACAAGTTGTTTTAGCAGTGACTGTCTATTATGGACCTAAAAAAATAAGTGTATAGCTTAAATTTGAAGAAAAAAAAAAAAAAAAACCCCCCCCCCCCCCCCGATTTAAGAGAAAGGGTTTTAGCCACATTTAGTAGCTTCCATCCACTTCTCCAAATATTCTTCTTGCATGAGTAAATCAATTGCTGTGAAACAGTTCCCTTGAATTTGCGTACCTTCTTCTTTTATACCTATTTTACAGATGGCCACACTCAAGTGCAGTGTATCTCTACACTCAAAACAAAACATGTAGCTAAGTCAGGTTAAATATGATCCTATAGTCTGGGTGATGGCTGCTCAAATCAACAATTGGAGTTAAACCTGAAGTTAAGCCTGAAAAGAAGCACAAGCTGCTAGTCTCGGTTCTGAGATTTCTCCTATTAGCTCTCCCATGTCATCTGTAAGCTCAAAGTAAGAAGGCTTGTCTTTTCCCCAAGAGTGCCAAAAGCAACTAAGGAAAAGCCAGGTGACCTGCCTGATGTGCCAGGACAAGATGTGAGGATTCGGACTTCACTTCACCCAAGTTCCGACTCAACCCATGCATAGTAGCTTGCAGCAAAATTTGGGTAGCAGCCTGGCCTCGCTTGTCTTTTTAAACCCGATGTGATAGCCATCACTCAAGTGCCACTGAACCACTGAGAAATCATGTCACCTGAAGGAAGATCTGATGGTGGAAACTAGATGTTCTGAATCTCTGAATAGAAGTGCATCTCTCCCACAGTTCCTCCTTCATTTCTGTTGATACTGTTTTGCATGGGAGCAGCATCTGGCTTTCCCGAAGTAGTCTTTTAAAAGGCTTATTCTGTTCATATAGTGGGCGTCAGTCTTAATCTGTGACTGTGGTGGACTTCTTTGTGATTTGACTTGGATCTCACAAAGGTCTCAGACACCTTCTGTATCATGCAGTGTTGTGAAAGGTCATGCATTTCATACCTTTCTCCACTGCAATCACAGAGCTGCTGCAGGGTGTTGCCAAAGTTCACAGCCATGAGGGTGCAAAGAGTTACTGCCTATCCACGCATGTGGCTTCCTGATGAATAGTCTTTGGTAAATTCACACTCTGCCTCTTAGAAAAAAGTTAATGGAGTCATCTTGCTGTGAATAAAATTCTAACCATACACATCAGGGATATTATTATGTAAAAGGATGCTATTAATATTAAGGGGAAAAAAAAAACAACAACCAAACAAAAACCCTAGAGGCTAAAACTTGGTAGTTTATCATGTCCTAGGGTTTTCTTTTAACTTTCTTTCCTAATTGAAAAAGTTAAATTGATTGAAGCATTTGAGCCCTGATTTAGCCTGTAAAAAAAGAAGCAAAAGCTAAAAATGGCTCAGTGAGGCAACTGAAATGCTATCACAAGCTAGTGAGATCGATAAGCTACGGAAAAAAAAAAAAAGAGGAAGAAAAAAAAAGTTTTTGAGTGACAGTGTAAAAATGGGAGATTTAAATACATCTATATCGTTGTATTTTGCTCCATTGTGTATTGCATAAAGTACACTTTGACAGTGTGCTTCCGTGCAATCTAGAAGATGATTTATTAGTAACACTGAATTTGTGTTTATGTTCCAAATTGTAAACTACGTTTATAGCAATATTTCTGTGTTAAGGTATTAATGCCAGAAGTGCTACCTAAGCTTAACTTTACCAATATAACTCAAAATGTAGTTTATAGCACTATAAATAGTAACATTGATATTGACACTTACAGCAGCGTCTAACTCCCTGGAAAGCTGTTTCTGATGCTAAATGAAAATGCAGGGAGCTGACAGTGTATTTATACATACCAGGGAGTACAAATAATACTTCATAGTTCTCATTGTTGAGGTTCCCTTCTGCTAGTGTATTTAAATATTTAGTGGCATTGCCAAATACTTTTTTTAATTTAAAAACCAATGGTTGCATGCATTATTAGATACACATTATTATTTATAACAATACTAACCTCATGAATTAAACAGGCATAATGTCTGTTACCTGTTGTTGGGGACTGATCATTCCTGATCTCTGAAACATCTGGGAATCACAACCACGACTGTTGACTTCCCCAAACCCTCCTTTAATTGAAGGGTTTGTGGTAGGGAGCCACTTAATGGCTTAATTTCTCCTCCTGCAATACACATGGCAAGCAGTTGTATGTGTAACTTCCTCTATATTGTTTAAAGAAAGGAGGTGCAAGAGGGATCACCAAAACCTGACTTTGTCTATTCTGAAAATATTAATGAAATTAATCCAAATTTTCCTGTATTTTTAATTTAGAAGCATCTTTAAAAAAGTTTGTGATTGACTGTAGCCTCATTTTAGGCCATAGCTAAAAGCAGTCAGGACATCAGAAACCCAAATCCAATTCCTTTTAATTTCTCAGGAGTCTTGAGCTCCATTATCAAGAGAGGACCCTATGCACTGTGTTCCTGAAAAGGAAAATTTCTGAGGGCTGTATATAACAATCTGTCCAACGTACACATCTAAAAAAATTACCTGTTGAACTGCAAAATGAATTATTCTCACAGCCTTTCACACTGACATTTTTACTTGCAGCTTGTGACATAAAAGAGTTCATGTAATTTTTGTCTATATTATACAGGCTGAGTATGGTAAGGATGGTGTTTTGTGGTTCAGAATTCCAGGTTTTATTCTCAGCACTCCTAGAGAATCACTGTTCAAGTATGGACAAGTTTATTTCCTGCCCTGACTTCCTAAACTCTAAATTAAATATGATTGTTTCCTGTAATTATCTCTTAAATAAGCATTGTATATTTTGAACTACCGTGGGCCTGATAAGAGGTGCTCAGAAGTCCAAACTGTTTTTATCTAAGGTCTGTGTGGATGATAGTATGTGCATATGTGTATGTTTTGTATTAGAAGCATGCATCTGTTACAGGTTTATCTAGGTTTATGATCATGAAGGCTGTGTTGAAGAGATCCAAATCAAATGCCCTTGGTTAATTACTATCATGCCATAGAATTCCCTTTTAAAAGGGTATTCTGTCCTCTTTAACTGAAACTGAAGCTATTCACTTATGTGAGCCAAATTACTCCCTCCTAGACTACTTGTGTCAAATGGACTTTATGATTTTCTCAAACAAGTTTTGGTCCTTGGCAAGTTTAATCACTGGAGATGAGTTAGAACTGGAGGATCTGAATGTCCCATGTTGACCTGAGAGATGTACACCCTTCTGAGGTTAATAAAGGTGAGAGGAACCACTCTCTGTAGACATCTGTAAGTTCTTGCATTTGACTTCTAAGCTCTTCTGTTCCTGTCAGAGCATGTTTTTAGCTGGGGAACAGGGGCATGATTCAGCGGAGGATGCTGTATTGGAGCAGGATAGTGAAGGTGAACACAAAAGGCCCAGCACAAAAATCAGGAAATACCTGTGAAATCAGGACTACGAGAAGATGTGTTTTGGTTTTCTTTCAGTGCTATGATTGTGCCCAAATCCACAAAGTCTCACTCAATCCTAACTACTTCAGTATCCCATTCTTCTTTCTTTTGCAAAATTTTTAAAAACTTTTTGCTTTTTTTTTCTTTCTTTTTAAGTTTTAAAAGAGTAGTAAATAAGCATTCAGTTTTATGAAGCTAGATTTCTCACATCTACTGGGAGATTGTCAGCTGCCATGGTAAAGAGAAATTAGAGCAAACTTTCCCTTTCTGTAGTCCAGGTGAAAATGACAGTGGAGAAGTCAGTTCTCATGATTTTTCATCATGGTGATATCTGGGATTCATTATTTTTTTTCACCTGGGATTCTAATTCAGTGCTTTATATTCTGAAATTAACTTGTCACTTGGGTCCACCAGAGCCTATGTTTGATGACTCTTCCCTAATGTAAGTTGTGGCCTTCTCAAGCTTTCCCCATGGTAACTGATAGGTTGGTAGGTTTTTGTCTGTTTTGGACACCAGTCAGTATACTTTATGCTTTGTTGGAACAGTATCTTAAAACAAACAGAAAGACAGCTTGTAGTTTTGTAGCTCTGTGCCTTTATCTGTCCAGGATATAACGAGTTAGTGTATTAAAACATGGTCTGAGAGTACACACTGGGTTTAGAGTTTTACAATTCTGCTTTGCATTTAATTTAAAATACCTTTTAAAACAGTTTCATACTGTATTCATGAAACATTCTAGCAAATACTCTTAGAAGACTAAGGTCTTTCAGAAAGGTTAGGAATATGCTTTTCAGATTATCTTGGGTTTATTTATTATTAATTTTTTTATTTTGTGTTTTTTTTTTTTTCTTTGTTCTGTATTCTCCAGTTTAATTAAATGCTGCCTTCTCCTTTTCCCTCAGGACCCTTTACTTTCTTTCTGTAGCAATTTGTGATTTACTGGCTAATTTGAACTCTAGTTTTCTTTACAGTTAAAAAAAAAATGCCATGTATATTCAGTTTTTTGACTGTGATAAGTGTATAACACAAAACTAAGAAAGCAGGAGAGAAAGACTGGTCTCATTATATATGGCGACTGTGTCACAGCCCTGTTACTTACTTGTCTGAATAATGGACAAATGGCAAAACTCCCACTGATTTCAGTGGGAGTAGAAGTTAACTTGAAATGAGCAGCTTTCCTACGTATCTGATATTCTGAGGACTCAGGTGTTAATTTGCAAAGAAAGATCAACACAGATGGGAAAAGTTATAGCTTGTGGAAGAATAGCTGGATGAAATGCAGATCCACACAGTAAGGACCTAATCTACTTGATGCCACATACTGACTTCCATAAAAGTCAGGGCCCTTGCAGGAATCGAAGCTAAATAATAGTAAAAAATCTAGATAGAGGCTAAACAATGCCCCTCACTGGTGTGAAATCATGTGTACATATAATCTTCCACATACAGATTTGTACATATGTTTCCTTAGAATAAAACATTAATAAAAGCAAGATGGCATCTGGGAAGACAAAGCGTCCAAGTCAACCCATCTGCACTCTTGTCATATGATAGTCTTGGACAAACCTAAAGCTGCCAATACAACTGCTCAAGAAGTATGCCAAGGGAGCAGATGCTAACTCTGCAAGGATATTTTCCCAAAGTTTGGCATTCAGGATCTTGCAATTACCATCCAGAGAGGAAGAGTTGAGGAAGAGAAGTGGAATGATGTTGCCTTGGCACCTCCTGGTGTCAGCTTGCCTTTCACAATCACTTGAATTAGGTCTTTTCAATTCTTCTTCTGCCTAAGAGAGGCATCTGGTGTGGAAGTTAGAAAAGAAAATAGCTATGTATGAAAGTAGAATACTGTGAAACTTAATGCTACCTTTACAATATTTATTCAAAGGCAAAATCATGAATGTATTTAGATTTATGATGCATAATCATGTTTGGGTTAGCAAAAGGCCAACAGAGGTCCTGAATAAATCTATGAGATCAGACACCAGTGGTGTTTTTGCAAACTCAAGTGGTTGGAACAGAAGATTGTTATGATTTTGAGAGAGCAGCCTGAAAGCAATACCTTTTGGAGAAGAGCAGGTCCTGCAGCACCTTTGTTTCTTCAGAAGACTAGGGCATCCATTCAGAGCACTGCATGGATGTCAGCACGTGCTGGGTGAGCCACTGAGTATGGCAGGTTCAATGCACCTCTGAGAAACATGGAACTGCTTTTGTCCAAACTTTTACACACCAGCAAACCAGACCATTGCAGTGAGCCATTGCAGAGGCTCCTGTGGGACATGGTGTAAGAAATGGGGAGAAATAGGAGGTGCTGTGGTGCCATTGCCAGCACCTGGTTCCGTGAGCTGGGGTTAGTGCTCTGTGCCTGTGGTGAGCACCATCCAAACCCAAATGCAGGTATTTTCTTTCTTAAAAAAAATATTCTATAGAATCGTTTAAATATTTCTCATTGTTTTCATTCCCTCCACATTATTAATTTTAAAAGGGTAACGTGACAGCCACCAGGCCTGTATTCAGGAGCTAGGTTTTTCTAGTGACCTTCAGCATCTACGTTATTATGCCTGACACTAGACCATATCTGTGAAAATGTCCCTTCTCCGAGCTAACCTGAGACAACACAAACATATCCAGCCAGTAGCAGTCTTTGTTTTAAAAGGTTTATAGTTTCTTTCAGGCTCATGCTGATAAACAACATCCCTGTGATTTCTTTAACATGAGAAAATACTCCTGGAGGGCATGCTTACAGTTCTTATCAAACTTATTTGGCTTTTGAACTAAGTATGCCTTTAATCAAGCCCCACCAGCACAGGAACAAGTGGTGATCTTTATTTTCTTCTGGGTTTGGAAGAGGGGGAGAAGGAGGCAGGCTAAAACTCGATTCCTGAGTCTCATCCCTGCTGAGCCGTGACCGCCCCGCACCCTCCCCACACTGCAGAGAGCACCTAAACCTTTGCTCCTGGCCCCTTCGAGGAGGAAAGGGACAAGCAAAGGAGGCTGGGGCCAGCCTCCCAGCAGCTGGTGGCCACCCCGAGGAGGAGGGGAAGGAGGCCAGTGTCAGGAGGAGGGCCAAGCCTTTCCTGCCCCGCCATGCTCACGCACACGCAAGCTCAGTGTTTTTGTAAAGCGGCATTTGCCCTTTCCTGCTGCTAGACACCATGAAAGGTCACCCAAGATGGTCTAAATGCATTGTTTCCCTGGTGTGAAGGATGCAGTAGGGAACCTTTGAATGAAAGCAGTGCATTTTTTTTTTTTGTCCTGTAAGCGTTCCCTTTGCTGTTATAGTTCCTGCAGACGAGTCCTGTCACCTGGGTTAAAATCAGCCTCAGATTACTCTCTGTCCATACAGCACCCCCAAAGTGTGGCCAGGACCCTTGCTCACAGCTCTGGAGTGACTGTCTGAGGAGTGAACTCTCTGTCCTACCAGATGCAGACCCAGGGACTGAGACTTTGGTCTCATTGGCTTCACACATCTCTGGAGCATTGCCAAAACCCCAGCTGACAAGTTCACCAATGAAGAAGTTTTATACTGGTTTTGGCAGCATTCATTTGACTGGGGGTTAGCAGTGTCCTGAGCAGAAAACCACAGGAACTGAATCTCATTTGCTAGGATTGAAATATAGCAACCGAGGCAGATCATCCTGTCTTGCTGTTTTTATGTGTCCCTGAGTCTAAAGTCATTTTTAAAATGTGAGTGATGCGATTTCTTGCATCTTTCATTTAATATGCTGCTTGGTAAACAGTGTTTTAGATTAGTATATTTGTAATTTAAATGAAGACAATACATCAAGCCAAGTCAGAAAAGGAGGAAGAAGTTTAACGAATGATTGATGCCTCTTTCAGCATTATGCCCTCTCCAAAAAGAAAAAAAAGAAAACAACAAAACATAAGGAGAGGGAAGAGGTGGGATTATTGGGGATCTAGTGGGGTAGTGGAGAAAGAGAGCAACTATTGTTCATGGGCAGAAATTCACTATTTTTAAAACCACAGTCAGCTCTGATAGCTGAATCTGTTTTCTTCAAGCGCACTAATAAATTCTGCCTAATTCATTTTTTATTCTCTCTTGGGGTCTGCTTGCAGATTTGCCTCAACAAAGGAAGCATCATGTTACTTCTTTTAAATAATTGATGGCTCTTGGTCCAAGCCAGCTTGAAGGAAATTCAAAAATAGGTACTGATTGAGTAAATACCCCTCACCCCCCTGCTCCCACCCCCATACTTTATTTATTTTTGCAGTCTGGGTGACTGGCAGTTGCCGATGATGTCATTGAAGCTTTGGGTACACCCAGCACTTAGCAGCTCTGATTTCATTTATGTATTTATTTATATTTAAGAAAAGTAGAAGCTGTTAATTGTAAACTGCCTGATGGAGCTAAGAGCTCTTAATAAATCATCATCAGTCTTGTGCCGTAACAACCAGGGATGAACTTTTAACAGGCTGTGGCTGGAACAGATACCAAGAATGGCACTGGGCAGACTTGTGTATTTACATGCTCTCCTCTTTGCTGAGGCATGTGGTCTTCTGAGACCACTTATGCATGGGTCTTACACCCATGTACAAGTGGTTTCCCCCATGCTGCTTGTTTGCAGTCTTTGTCATGCTTCTCTGAAAGCAGTGTTCTTTCCATGGAATAAGTCATTTCACTGGACAGCACAGATTTTGCCAAAGCTCTATGGTGTTATCTTTGAAGAAGCACCTTTGTAATTTGCCTTTTAAATTATTCAAAGCCAGAGTGGTCTCAATTAACAACAACAAAACCCAGAAAAAAAAAAAATTGACACTTTTGTCCTTTTTTAGCTAGCCTTGGAGAGGCAGTGTCATCTTTTTCTGTTGTCTTTGTGGTAAATATTGCCAGAGTAGGGACACTTTTGGTGTAAAATACTTCGTAGGAGAAAATAGTGGAGGAGTTCACATTTAGTGAATTTTGCATTCATATTGAGATCTGTAGTCCGCTTGACTTCGTACTTCCCTGGTTTTGATAGCAGTGAATTAAAAGGCTGAAGAAAAGTTTGTGGAAGGTGGCTTCTTTGTAAAGTTGTTATCCCTCTTAGGTTTGCTTTGCAAGGTATCCCGACATTTTGTAACGTTACTTATGCCACGTTGTGTAAGTACGAAAGGGGCTGATGTCTGTAGAAAAAAATGGGGAATTTTTTTTTTAACCAAGCAGACAAGTCCTACAGTTCACCTCGATAAAATATTTTAATGCATGAAACCAGCACTCACCTAGTAAATAGCGTAAGGTCTTATTGACCTTGCAGCTCTACGTGGGCATGCATGCCATTCAGCTGAACTACTCTAGTGTCCAATACCTTGGAGAAATTGCCAAGTATTTCCTCTGATGCCATGCTTGTGTCACCCACGCTCGCTCGGCGTTCCTCGCTGCCTGCTCACGGCACTCAGGCCATGGAGCAGTTTGAGAGCCGACAGCCATAGCGGGATCAGGCAGGGCCTTTCCAGCTGGGAGAGCAGAGCACCATCAGGGGCATGTCCACATGAGTAGGTGCAGATGGACCAGAGCGGACTGAACGTGTTTTGGCTTTGGTCTGGAAGCCATGGAGCTATTTAATGTGATGCTGTCATCAGGCTAATATTCTTATTGTGTAGTAGCGTTAGATCTACAAGCTCCAATATGAAGATTGATCTGTCATGAGTATGCTGTATATACTGCATATTTGTTGTCCACTTTTCTCTCCAGTAAAATGAGTATCATCTCCAGTAAAGTAAGCATTGTAATGGCAGATAATCTGATTTACAAAAAAAGCTTTCTTTGAAGAGACAGAATCAATTCTGTGTATTTCTTCTCTTCCCTTCCAGAAATGGACCTCTGCTGGTCTGTATTAAGGAAACTGTAGCATTTAAGGGGGCAACATGGAGACATGACTTCATTGTTTCTGAGACATTACAATTTAGGAAGCAAGAGGACAATGCAAGAATGAAAATTGAAACAATAATACCAAAAAATGCCTTCAAAAATGAGGCGTACAACTGCATATTTGGATATCTACGAAGTGTCCTGTAGTCTTGAGTAGCTCCTCTGACCAGTGTGGTGCACCTTGGCACACAAAAATGTGTAAGAGGTTTTTCAAGTGATTGTGGATGCATATGCATTCTGATACAAGTGACTGCAGTTTTTGGAAGCTTTTTTTTCTGTGTGGTGCAAAGTTTGCAAGTGGAATTTAGAGATTGTTCAAATTGTCTCTTTACCTGCCAGAAGAACCAGTGAAAAATTAATCTGGTGGTGGGAAAAGCTTAAAACCAGCACACTAGCTCAATTTTTGTTTTAACACAGTTTTGTCTTTTGCCAGAGAAGGAAATCAAAGATTTGCTGAATGCATAGCATACCAAGGTATATCTATTAGCACATGCTTAACTCTGTTGCCTGGGAGCTTTTATTAAATGCAATGCTCAGGAAAATTGACCTCATATTTTGTTGTTGGGTTTGTTAGTTTGTTTTGGTTTTTTTTCCTTTTGGGGCTGGATGATGGTGATGATGACTTGCATCACATACATGCATAAAGCTGACAGTTTACTGATTATCAATGAAAAAAAATACTTAGTTGGAAAAAGAAAAGGGAAAACTTTGCAGTCACATCATTGGGCTTTGAAATATAAGCTGCATCGGAAGATATCAGTATGCTACTGGGTGTAATAAGGACCCTTCTATCTGTGAACATAATGCCATATAATAAATATCATGAGACAAAGTAAACCCAGTTCGTCTGATGGCTGGACTCTCTGGTTATAAAATGCTATTGCAAGCATTCTGTTTAAGAAGGGAAGCTAAAAGCCTCTCAAGGGTACATAGAATATGCTGATCCTGAATGTATAAATGGACACATTTTAATCCTTAAGTTGTTAATTATTACTCATGATTAATCGTAATTATTTTAATACTACTCCGAACCCTTGGGTCAAATTGCACATTGAAGTCAGTATGAAATTTGCTGCAGAATCTCTTGATTTGGTATGTTATCATTGTTATATTGAATATTGGACATTATCGGTTGCACTAAAGAGACCAACTGTTATCATGCCATCAAATTACAGGATATATTTGGGTTGCAGGCGTAACTCCATTTCTTTCAGTGACATCAGATATAACTGTAAATTTAATGCACAAAAGGGAGAGGAAATAATCCCTTCACCCACGAAGACATAAATTAAATGTTACCCCATGCTAAAAAATGTAACCCAAAATGAACCTTGCTTTCAGGAAAGTTCAGTGCATACATTTGGTACACAGCCTGTGTTCAAGGGGATGGCACGTACCTTCAGATTAGTCTGTTTTACTGGGGATTTTCCAGTGGAAAAGCTTGCTACCCCCCCCCCCCCTTCTGACCAGTCCTACCTTCCAACTGCCTCTCTCTCCTCAAGTAACTAGAAGAATCTTTTTCTTCTGAACATATAGCTTGTAATATACATAAAAGCGGAGTTTGCTTTGATCCTGACAGAGAAATGTTTATTTTTAAACTCGAACTGGGCTGTTGTCCAGCAATGCTCTTTCCTTTGCATCATGCCCTGGGTTTCAGCTCTGCAGCCTGCCTGGGTGCAGCTGGACCTGCTGCAAGAGGGACCTGGCTTGATGGGTCCTGCAGAGCTCCCTCCCTCTCCCCCTATTCCTCCTTCTCCTCTGGTTTTGAAATTCAAATTGAATGCAATTTTCAGCTCATTTGAGCCAGAATATACTCTTGCTGAGCTTCAGTGGCTCTTAAATTCAAACTCGAAGGAGAAAACAGATATCATCTGTCACCGAGGGTGGGAAAGGGTGTCCTCCCCACATTTTATTCATGGGAGGCAGAGCTGCACTGACTAATTCCAGTCTTTCTGACTAATCACTCACTGGCAAACTAATCAGCTAATCGATGGGACTGGTTTCTTGTAGTTCGGTCTCTTTTTGCAGGTTTTTTTTTTCCTTTCTCCAACCTATTTACTATTTATATTTAATGTCCTAGAAGTGCCCTAGCTGGAATGTCTGTGTTCACATTTGACTGTACCTGGTTGTTTCTGGTCTCGTTGTCTCTATCACAGACTACTCCCATTAAAGAACCACAGATGGAAATGCCCAAAATCAGGTAGTTGGTAGAGGAGAGGCAAGGGGAGAGAGATTTTTCAAAAGAAGTTTAAAAAAAGGATAGGGAAAAAGGGGTAAAATGTATTAAATGCATTATTTGTTGTTATATTAGCAGGTTTAGGACCTTGTACATCTATGGGGTAGATACCATAGCTACTTGCTCTATAAAACCTGTTTCATATTAACACGTGCCAACATCTTCAGTCACCTCAGGGGAGGTGAGAGTCCTGCTTAAAAGTAAAGAAGAAATACAACTCCCTTTTTTGCCTTAATGCTTTTTTGTTGTTGTTGCTAATATTATTTTTGAAATATAAAAAGACTCTTGCAAAGCGGACCAGCTCCTGCTTTTTCTGCACTCCTTGACAAACCCCTCTTTCATTTGGTGAAAATAGCAATGGTTTGGAGATTGGCAAACTACCTTCAAAAGGAAATGTTGCAAGAAACAGCAATTTGGTAGGTGTGAGGGCAAAACTAAAGTACAATCTGTGCTAGTAGAGAAAATAGGTTACTTAATCTAACAGCATGATAGCATTTTAATGCTGCTCTGAGCAACATCAGCTCATTACTGGCAAAAATCCACAACTTGAATTTTTGTTGTAGCAAAATCTACATACCATAAAGGATGTCAGAAATGGACAGGACATCTGCAAATGGTGAGAACATATTAAAATCAGACTGGACATAATATCAAACACCATGCTGGTCCCTCAGTTGTCTTCTATGCTCTAAAGCCTTGATATATTACTAAATCTGGCTTAAGGTTGGAAACAGCAGTTCTGCAGTTTTCTTGGTGCCTGTTCTTTGTTTATCATACTGATCAAGGGTTTGCCTACAACTAGGGCCAAATCATAGTATACCAGGTTAGAAGGGACCTCAAAGATCATCTGGTCCAACCTTTCCTGGGAGAAGCACGTGGGAAAATCCTGTAAACAGTTTTGTATTTGGTATGCTAATGTCACCGAAACCAAAACTAAACTTTATGACAATATTCCATTGTCCCAGAAGCCAGCACTCTGTTATGGCAGAACTTGTGTATTTTGTGTTAGAGAGTCCCTGGCAAAATGCAGGAATGAGAAAAGAGGGCACTGTTAGTGCATATTAGGAGTAGCCCAAGCTCACCTTTGGGACTGTCCCCCTCCATGACACGGGCAGCGTTCAGAGACATGTATCTGGGTCATGGTGGGGTTCAGGGAGGTGACAGGCACATGGCCGCCAGGGTAGCCAGCATTGATTTTTGGTGGTCTTTATGGTTGCAAATGTTAGCTCTGATGCATTTACAGTTTCTGAAAGAGGATTTTGGA
Organism: Merops nubicus; assembly: GCF_000691845.1. Taxonomy (NCBI): domain Eukaryota; kingdom Metazoa; phylum Chordata; class Aves; order Coraciiformes; family Meropidae; genus Merops; species Merops nubicus. The sequence goes on along the minus strand of NW_008601264.1, from coordinate 128,774 downwards.
ATATTTTTTTTTTTTTTAATTAAGCAATTAAATTCAGGTGAAGACTTGTTTTAGGCACCTCAGTGCCTCTCTGAATCATCCCCTTTGTCTGCAGCTGCTCTGTTAGATGTTGACATTGATCAGCAAAGCTGATACTACAAGTCCTTATAAAGAAATCTGATACTCCTATGGAAGTTATGGTGATGTATGTAAATCAGCTGCCATATCCACACTGTCACCTCTTCAACTGAAAAAGAAGGGCAAATAATTTTGTTGGTAGCTGCTGAAACCGTCAGCTGTACTGTCATTAATACTCTACCCTCTTTCCTGGAAACTCAATATGTCAGCTACCTGATGTACCCTTCCTCTTCCAAGAATACATCACTGCATTCCTTCAAATTCTTCTTGAGCTGGGACCTACCCTCTGCCAGTTTTATTGTTCTTGTGGCCCATTAGTTTTCCTCCCATTCTTTTTTCATACCCTCATGTGTTTTTTATAGAGTTTTATCATGTGCTAATGACCAGAGTATCTGAGCTCTTCCAGGAGCATATAAAGCAATGTGTTAAATTGTTATTAGGCCTTTTTCTTTCCTCTCCTTTCTTGTGAGGGGGTAAAGCATTATGTTTTGATTTTTTTTTTTTTTTAATGTTAATATCCGCCTACACCATTACAACCCTGGTCACCCTCTGCCTGTAAGTCGTCCCTTGGACTACTCTGAATTTTGGTTTGGGACCTGTTCCTCGGGGAACTGCCCAGATTTCTTTTGCTACTCTCTGGGAAAAGACTCTCCATGTGGTATAATTTCTCTAAAGCAGGTCTTCCTGGTACCTCTCTATAGATGCCATTGCTGAAATTTCTTGTTCCACATCCCCCACTCTGTCTTGCTGCTTAACCCTGACAGTCCCAGAGATCTTCTGCCATCAGTCCTCTCATCTATAATTTACCCTTCAGCGGCCACACGGCAGCTGAAGCACTTGCACACAAACTTCATGCTGGGTTTTGTATAATAGAAAGTATTTTACTTCACAGCAGTACAAGAGCCAGAGGAATCCAGGTGAAATAAGAAGTCCCTGCCTCCATGCTTGGGTGGATCTCCTGGATCTCACTCCTTTCTGACACTTGCCCTCTGTTCAACCCACAGCTGTGTGTCTTGATTTGTGCTCAACCCTTATGAGAAGCTTTCTATCGCAGAAGAAAGCAAAACTCTGCCTAACGTCAGCAGACGTTGCCATCAATGCAATTTTTCCTTAAAATAAGTCCCTGCAACTCACCTTTTTATTGTACGGGATATTCCTGTACAACTATTTTATTATTAAAAAGTAGCAGTTGCACCTTTAAGTTTTCCATGTGAGTAGATTCATGTGTACGTGAGGAATCCTATTAAAGATAGTGATTTCCACATGAGGAAGAAATGACTGGAGTGCAAATCACAGAACTCCTAAAATTGTTGTCTTATTCTATAAAAAAAAAAAACTGTTGGTGTGTCTGTGTGATATTTACATATGTAGGTGTGTATCCATAGAGAAAGACGTGTTTTATGATATCTCCTAAATATCAGAATACTTGTTGCTATTCAGAGGTCACTGGGTGACCTGCAATTCCTGCTTGATTGCAACATGCTCAATAGAGATCACAGTTTCAGATTAATAAATAACTGCAAACCAAACTGTTAAGTATTTGTGGTACTGAACCTGTAATCAGGTTTTCGTGTTTTAATTTTGTATCTACTTTTAATATTACATACATTAATTCTCCTGATTGGTAGTTATTCTTCTTGATAATGATTGATTGATTGATTTACGGTGTTTTGAGAAATTTAGTACTGTAGGATCAGAACTGTTCTCTTTGAAATTATCTTTAAAACTGTTATTGACTTCAACAGGATTAGTAGTCATGTTAGGGAGCCTGAGAAAGTGGTCTCATAGCACACACAACATCAGACGCCTAAATAACAAACCTCACCACGCCACTATTTCCATGGCGCACGTTTTGTTCAGTCCTGGCACAAACCAGACCAGGATGAAATTGTATCACCAAAGAGGTATGATGTTAGCCTGGCATATATTATCACTGGCCTTTGTATTGCCATGGTAGCAATAGTTTTAATTACAGAGAGCCAAAACGATAACTTGTATATCAAATGGGGCTTCAGTTTTCCCTGTAGAGAAAGCTCTGAGTAGGCATTGGAGCAAAGCTTTGTACTTCAGTTTTACTCCCAGGCTGTATTTTATTCTCTGCTTTAACAGACAGCTGTTGTGCTCACAGTGTGAACTTGGAGGGGCTGAAGCTGGCTGGAGGGCTGCGGGACAGTGGCCTATTGGAGGCAAACTGACCCTCCTGTCTCGGGGGTAGCCTGGTGCTGTGGTGGTTCGTGTGTTTAAGAACAGTTCTTTCACTAAAGGACTGCTCATGGCTTCCCCTTAAACCGCAGAGGATCTGCATATAGGGAAAAGCCTGGTGTGAAGTGATGTCTAATAATGAGCCTTGACAACGTTCAAGATTGTGCTTGGGGGACAAACAAGGAGCTCCACTTCAGCAGTAGACAGGAAATTTCACAAAGCAGATCGACATCCCCATCCAGATGGGATGTGGGAAATAAATCTGTCTGCATGGTAGGGTGCAGGTTAGGAGTGACTTTTTTCACAGTGGTGCTGGTGTTCACTCACTTTTCTAAGATGCGACATGTGAGGGCAGTGACCAAAAGTGTGTGTTACTCAGGGAATTCGTACCAAGAGAGAAAAAAAAAAAAAAAATTGATGTATATCAGTGATCAGTGTCTCTCTCCTTTTTTTTTTTTTTATTAATATAGAATCAATTATGTGGACTTCTAATGCATTCGTTTCCTATTTGGGTTAATAGTGGTCCTTGGTGGTTATGGTAAGGCTGCATCTGTGTTTCTGAACATCCTGACAGTGTTTGAAGAGCAGAGGCGTTGGTGAAGAGGTGGGATCTTACGTAATTTTGTCAGGATCCTCCTTGGCATGCTGGGATTCCTAGTGTAAGTTTTCATGACTGCAGGTCTGAGACAGCATCATCAGGAGATTATGACCAGAGAGTATGAAATCACTGAGAATAGGAGTTGCAAGTAGAAGCATTATTCAAATGTGGTCCAGAATGCAGGGGGCTCAGAATGCATGTAGGCTAACATGTAGACTTGCTGAATCTCTAAACTCACTCCTTGCAGTGTTACAACAACTTTTTTTTTATAATACCAAACCCTGAGCAGCTGTTTCACTGTGAACTGTACTGTTAAGTCACTTATACTTTTCAAAATTTAAGAAGTTCTGCTTCAATGATTGTGATTTTGGAATTTGAAATCATAAATTAAGCCCTCTTATGAAAGAAAATAAGAAGTTTGCTGTTGTTTTTAATAAGATTTTACGGTAAGTATGGCAACGGTAAGTCTGTCAGTCCCGGCTTTGCTGCACATGTGTAGCTCTGTGCTTTGAGACCCTTGAAATGTCTGTTTTTAGGACATCAGCAGGGGGCTAATGAAAAGGCTTTGTTGATTTTAACGAATTGCAAGCCACTGTAGCCAAAATAAATATAATCTGCTTTTTGGATTAGTTGTCACACATGATTTTACCTACTAACAGTGATTAAAGAACCCTGGTGGACCAGAAGCATAGCTGCTCTCTGGTGACTCTTGCTAAAATAGCAATAAACAGAAGTAAATAAAGACTTAGGGCATTAGTTATCTTTAATAAACAGTGACACTGCATATAATGTTGGTGGAAGACTTCAAAAACCTGCAATGTGTACAGCAGTGTCACTCTTTCTAGCAGAGAGCATTGGTCATGTTAGGTGCCTGAAAACAGTGGTGTCACCGAGCTGCTCTCCTTGTGTTACTGACCTGAAGTCTCTTATCAAAAGCGGCCAACCCAACTGGACACCTTGTGGAGACCTTCACTGCTCAGCCATTTCCAGCCAGCAGCAGACATCGGAAAAAAAGGTGAAAAAGTCCAAAAGTAGAAAAATTACAATAGGAAAATGGAGGCGGTGTTAATTGCTTGTGTAATTATGCAACTTCTGAACCAATGTAATTCCATCCAGTTAATGAACGGAGGGCTGGTGCTGGTCTCTCTCTTACCTTAGTCTTTGTAAGCTGATAAAAAGAATTACTTGCCCCTGCTGACATCTTCTATCCCTGATGTTTTTTCAGTAATCAAGGGTGGGTGTGTTTCCTGATCCCTTTCACGTTTGTTGTGAGAGGCAACAATTACAGTTGATGGTATTGTAGTACTCCTTTGGACTCACTGTTGCTTTTAATCAGTGGATAGAAGAAACAAAACAAATGAAAACATGTTCTCTCTTCCAAGGGGGAATTATTGCTGCAGTACTCAATGTTGGGAATGATTTTAGACTCTGTTTTAAGGGGAAAAACACCGTCCTGAGAGTGTCAGGGAATAGTTTCCCAACATGTACAAGGAAATCAAGGCTTTTGAAATTAAAAAAAAAATCAAGGGATAGAAAACCATGAGAAATACTACTTTAAGGAAAAATCGTACCAAAACAGGGAGAGGGTCTCAGCTTTCTAGAGTGCTTAACTTTTATTCATCTGTCCCTAATTGTACACACCTGAAAGGCACATGGCACTGTTCTACAAGGAGCTTATCTTTTACATGATGGCTAACAAACTTCAAATTAATCAAGGAAATATCCTCAGGCTTTTTTAGAGTTGTGTAATTCCCTTTTGATGTACAGAGTTAGATTCTTGTTTAGTGTTTTTGGTGAAGTTGTGCAGCAGTTACAATCCACTTCTGCCTTTACAGTCTGTGGAAAAAATACTTTGATACCATGCTCAGGAAAGGAGTAAGACCCACCAAGGACCCATCCTTCTCTTGGCTGGCAGTCATTAGGAGTTTGGAGCCTTGCCCGAAGGTGTAATTCAAGTCTTGACTGCATATCTTATTGGTTAAAAATAGGAGCCAACTCCAGCTCATCAGTTTTGCTAAGAAACTATTGATTGTGATTAGCAAGCTTAAAAATAATTACCTTGTGTGTTCATTGCTATCTTTGGACATACTCTCATATTCCTACTCTTATAGAAAGTATTGAGCAGCACAGTGGGGCGATTTGATGACTAAGGTGTTACGCTGTGGGGCGGGGGCGAGGGGGAGAAGGGTACTGAGCACTTCTTCATTGTTCCATCTCTTCATGGTTAAGCAAACATGCAATACCTGTATAAGGGAGAAAGCCCTTTGGCCTTACTGAAGGGTACAAAATGAGCTATCCACCACTCCCTTGTTTCCATGAGGGAACATATATCCAATCTTTCCCAGTTTCAGTCCTCACTTTCACCTCTCAGCTCTTCTTTGGCAGGAGCCACAAGCCCACCCAGCACCACAGGTGCTGTACCTTGAGGAGGAGTAAAACATTGATTTCCTTAGCACCTGGGGATGTGAGGATGAGTTTACCTGGGGTTTAATACCTAATTTAAAAGCCTGATGGTGTTGATACATACCTGGTAGTCAGTTGACCCTGAAACGGCTGACTCAGTTAATGATACTTGAAAGCCTGTCTGTTTCTGGAAGTTGTTCATGTAGCAGGGACAGTAGCAGCAAGCAGCTGAATTTTTGTTACCTAAAGCACTGTGTATTCAAGTGAACCAGCATCCACTTCAGTCTGCTCAAGCCTGGGCTGCCTGCTGAGTGTGTGAGAAGAGCCACCTATTCCTGTCAGTCTCCTAATGCAGGTCAGCAGCCACTTCAGGGGGCCACCTTCCTCAGGCTTTAACTGTTGAGCATCCTCAGAAAAGCTGATTTCTTGCTGTTCTTTTTCTCTGTTCAGAGAGCCTAGGAAGAGTAACTTTTCCATTTAAGTTTGGTGTCAGAAGCTGGATGATGAGAATGCTGTTGCATGATAATATGCATGTGGGATCTCCCCACCTTGTTCTTTAGGTTTCATATCCTCTATGAATGTGTCAGTAATTTCAAATCAGAGTAATATATAATGCCTAGCTTGTTTTTTTCTTTGTTTTGGCTTGATATATCTCCTAGAGTCTTATTCTTGTATTGACTTGGTGTGTCCCAGGGTTACCCTCAGTGGATACCTGATGTGCTGGCAGGGGCATGCGTGATAATGTGGGTTAGAATACAAATTACAGAGGTGTTCTGCAACTGTGGGTGCTTGCTGTGTGTATCAAACAAGTCCCATTGCACAACCAAAGAGTGATGTGTGGGCAGGGTGCAGGAGGACTCTTCAGGACACTTGCAAGACTTGTGAAACTCTATGTCTTTGTGAGTCCAGGGGAGGGATTTGTTACAGTTTAGTTTTTTGGTTTTTTTTTTTTTTTTTTTTTTTTTTTTTGTTCTGTTAATGGCAGCTTTTGATATTCAGAGTTGGAATTTACAGGGTGTGAGGGGTGTGTGGTGAAATCACTTCTTAGTGTTTGCTGGTGCAAAGGTTTTCATCTCAGCACAGGTGGGAAAGGTGAGTGCTCGGTCACACCAGAACTATTGTACCTCGTGTGAGTTTTGGGTTTTGTGCTGCTTCAAGAACATAGAAAAATGAAAAGCAGGGCTTTGGTATGGTAAGAAGAGAAACTGCGGGCATGTTCTTCCTGTGTGCTCTGCTCTGTGTCAGAGGAGATGCAGATGGACTGCAGCTGCAGCTCTGAGGAAACAGGGCTGGAGCAGGAGCCCTGCAGGGCTGGCTGAGGAGCCAGGGAACCTGGTGGGAAGGTGCAGCTCTTCCTCTCGCTGCCCTGCGAAGGATGTTACAACAGCCCTGAGGAAGGTCTGGGCTGCGTGGATAGAGAGCAGATGATGGTGTGGGGAAAAAACTTCACTGGCGGGAGTTTCTGACAGCAGCTTTATGCACTAAAGGTATTGTCATATGCTTTTTAAGACTGTGTGACTCCAAACCTGTATACTGCAGTAATTTCTTTATAAATATCTGTGTAAAATCTCAAACTCATACACATAAGCTATGTATTTCCAGACGATTTGCTTCAAAAATATTTGGGCTAAGCAAGAAAAGTGTTATTGGAAGAGGTGGGGTGTTCCCCCCCTGTACTGAAAGGGGCTTAGACTTGAACCCCTAATTTCAGCATCCTTTATGCTGACTAGCATGATGCTGATACCATGATTTCAGGACTTACAATGATTTATATAAGAGCCTGAAACATTTAAAATACATTTTTCACATTTAAAACCAAATTATACAAGTTTAAAATTTGATCTGTTGGGTTAGAAGTGGGTTTTGTATTGCTTTCCTGTGGCTTGAGTACCTTCTCCTTTACCCAGGAGACTGAAACATATTTTTTCGTGTCTGGCTGTCTCAGTCTCCAGTACTTACATGGCTGCAACTACTGCAGTTTCTGAATGTTTCACAACACTCTGGGAGAGTTTTATTACCTTAAACATATCACTGGCTCATGAATACTGAGTGACTTTCTTGAGCACAGATGAACTTTGACAAGGCTTTTGGTACTTTCTGGAAAGAAGGACATGAATTGAAGGAAGTTTACTAACAAACCTAACAAGAACAACTCAGATTTCACACACCAACAGGGAACACTGTGCTGAAACCCATCATGGCTTGGCCGTGGAGGAGCTGAGCTAGTCAGAAGTCCTCCATTTACTTAATTTGCCATGTGAATATAACTGTTATACAGCCTGTTGGCTATGCAAGCAGCTTCTGATCTTACACAGTCATGTGTTGTGTTTTAACACTTTTCTCGATGGAGGAAGTGAGAAACAGGGAGAAATGCTTCTGCTTGTTTGTGGCTGGTGGCTCAGAATCAACTGCAGCCACTAGCCTGGCAA